>NC_083565.1:17923730-18225279 GCF_019925205.1 Metopolophium dirhodum | reverse complement strand
GAAACACAAGACGCATACAATCTACATTCGTCCGCCGCCAGGTGGCTAGGTGACCACATGTATAATATTATTATTATTATGTCTAATGGACCGTCGAAATTAATAGCCGCACTAAATTAACTTCTACCGCGGAGACGCGATATTTCGGCAACGGCATCATATATGGGTACCGCAATGGTATGCGTATAATATATGACCTAATCAAAATAAAAGTGTTTGGGAATAACTTTATTATTCTAAACTATTGAGACATCGCTTATACACGTATACGGTATACGCGTTGGGTAATTTTTCTTATAAAATTTATAATATCATTTTTATATGACCCGGGGCACCGAGTATAGTCATATTTTATAGAAGCCGCCTTGTTTGATAAAAGTCGCATTACGCTTCAATATACTGCTTACACGCGAGTACAAACACCGCCGACACGATCCGATATGATGTTATTTATTATATAAGGTATTATTATTTAAACGCAAACAAAAAAATGATCTCGCCAATATCATTTTCCTCCATACATTTTTATTTATATTATATAGTTGTATTAATTTTTATCAATAAGATTCAATTTTCAAATGGGAAATGGATAATGGTTGAGTAATCAAGTTGATCCAAATTGCTAAAAGATAAGATACTGTATACAATTTTAAATCACGGCGTTTAACAAATACATTATTTTAATATAATTTGATATAATATATGATATTCATATTATTTATGATCATTATTATGCAGACCCTGTACACTTAATTTCCTGTTAAGAATTCCAATTTATTTTATATGATTCCAACTTTGTTCAATTCGTTATTTTATATTCAATGTAATGGTGTTAAAAACTTAAAAAATATTGTATATATTATTATATTTATTATAATCTGTAGCCAATGATAACAATTATTTGTAAGCAAAAAAAAATTTCATTTCAACCACCATCGTAAATTCGTAAATTTCAAAATACTTGTGCAAGCACCACTTTACAATTCAATTTTGGACAATTTCCTGGTGCACAGTAACAAGACGGTACTAAGGTACTGTGGAAATGTCAAGTCTCAAGCCATCATTGCTTAGGCTCTACGTCGATCTGTCAGGATACGTTCGATTATATCTTAATATTATAGCGTTGTCCGAGCCAAATAGGGGTTATAACCTAACCCGTGAGACTAGCTTGTGATTATGCGGGCAGTGAATAATCAGGTGGGTACGTATAGTGTATAGTTTGTAGCTCTAAACCGCCAAAGTTATCCCAAGTTTGTCGTTTTTACTTAATCCGAACCACCGCAGCGGATTGGATACAATGTGCCATCGTTTGTTCAATAATTATGATATAATTGTATAATTATAACCCGACTTCGCCCGGGAAAAATGATCAATTAATAGAAAATATTGATGTATCTCGGTTTAGAGTACCTCATCTCAGATTGTATAGCTCTTTGTATATTTCTGAACGTGCTTCCAACTACTTTCGTGGTAACTCTAAAACCAATCTCTGAAATGTTCGTTAAAATTGGTAGAGTGGTTTTTGAGTATGTATAAGCAACACACATAATATAGAAGAATCATTTAATAAATAAACTTTCATATTAATTGTTTTAAGATATAATTTGTTTATTATAGAGGCCGTAAACGCGACGATATTTTGATGCATGCTTTTACCTAATTTGCCCGAGTAACAAATGCTAACCATTTATATGAAAAAAAATACTTATTTCTACTAGGTACTACAATCTACAATTACAGTATGTAACCAATGGCAACTTTTTATAAACAAAAAAAAAATTTCCAATTTCCATCTTGAATCTTAAAATCCTTGCTTGTGCAACTTTTCTAAATGCAAATCCTTTCTTAATGCACATTTAAATCGTTAGAGGAACCACTATTCGGAATTTCAAGTTCGTACGTTCTGTAGTTTTTTAAGATGTAGCGATGAGTGATTGAGTGGTATAATTTGGCTTGTATGCAGTATGTAAATGTACATTTATTATAAAATTGTTTTGTCATTATAATTAATTGTTATTCATATATTTTTATTTTAACATAAATATATTGTTTGTATACAGAATATAGATATTTATTTTCCAACCGATTTCAGGTAACGCTTTGTTTATCACCATAGAAACTAATAGAATGTAAAAATTACCTTAATCCCACTATAGGTATATACTAGAACTTATTAATACATAATATTATTATTCATATATTTTCTTCGAAGTAGAAAACATCAAGTAGTGTCCTACGTTTGTCAATACATTATAATAAGTACAATAACAAAATTATGGCCTGGTGTGGCGCGGCGGTCGGCCTCAGTCACGGACGTGTTCTGAGGTCAATCATCAGCTGGTGTCACTAGTTCCCGGATGGGTGACTACCCGAGTATTTAGCGACATATCCTCGTTACATATACACTTGTTCCAAACGTGTCTTCCCACGTCGCCGAAACCCAATTTGCTGAATCCCGAATCGCCGAAATCCCAGTTTGCCGGCTTTCGATTCGCCGACTATTTATTTGCATGTTCCCAATTATCCGACACCCAATTCGTTGACACCCCAGTTCGTCGAATATTAAAAAAAAATATTGTATATATATATATATAATATGATATTAAAAAAAAATATAAAAGTCAGTATAAATTGTCTAATTGTCCATGTTTAAATAATCTAAAAAAAATATAAGTACATTATATTATATATTAGGTATATAATAATAGTCAATATAACTTTAAAAAAAATTATTGTATATAAATATTGTCAAATTAAAAAAAATTATGTCTAATCAATATAACTTCATAAAAAAAAAATATTGTATAATATATGTATAATATGATATTTAAAAAAAATATAAGTACATTATATTATATAGTAGGTATATAATAAAAGTCAATATAAAAAAAAAAATATTGGATCCATTTTAATTAATTTTTAAAAAGCCCGTTTTAATTGTCTATTAAATTCCGAACTTCACAGTTGAAACGGCTGGAATGAACTAAATTCACCAATCTATATACTCCCATGGATCTGATGTGTGGAAAAACATTTAATCATTGAACTTATCGACAACATTCTATAATATTATAATTTTTCGCTGTCATATCCGTTTTTGATAAAATTATTGTTATATTTTATTGTTAATTATAGTTATTTATTGATTGATTTATAATATATTATAACTGTGTATTTTATTTAGTTAAAATTGTTTACCAATTTATAATTACACAAGTACACAACATGTATGTTTTTTATTATTACCTTTTTTTCAATTTGGAATCGTAGGCAAGGAGGGAAATATGGATTCACATTGCTGCCTCCCTGTCCCCATCGTTTGTTAAACAACAGTAACATGTTCCAAACTGTAGGAACTGTGTTCCTCCCCCGTAAGTAGTTAAAAACGAACTAAAATGACCTTCAGGCTAATGACCTCAGATGTTAAAACCTTAACTTAATAAAAAAATAAATAAATAACATTCAAGGAGTTTTTTTTTAAACAGAATAATGGGCCTATCTGAACATGGTCGTGTCCACATGGGGCCCATGAAGAATTAACCAACAATATTTTGTTACGTGCCAAATCTCAATAGGCTCTTGAAAGTATAAGACGTTTACCTTTTTGCAGGTGACATTTTTTCTGCTCCAAAAGGCGATGGTCGATGACAGATATGAAAAAAATATTTAAAATCACACACGTATCATTGTAAAACCAACACACTTATTGCTCCACTCAGAATCTAAAATAATAAAAATTATTATTGTTGTTGTATTTCATTGTGTTTTCGTAAAAACACTGCACCGACGCGTCTCTCGATTCATGATCTGACGACAATATCTAATGTGTACACAATATTACAATAATATAGCCACTGAATGTTTGTCTCGCCAAAGATATAGAGAATTCGTAGATAATTTACCGATTAATAGATAATTCCATATAAGTTGGTACAGTACAGTGCATTAAAATGTTAATGCTGAGTATTCACTAATCATTGTGTAAACAGAAGTTGTGAAACTTATGAGGAACCTTGTAATAAATTTTAAATTTTTTATTGAAACATTTTTTAAAAAAATTAATAAAAATTGAAAATGTTTTATGCCTGAAAGTAGCTCAAAAAAGTCAAAATATTTTTATGAGTTACACCAAAAATACAAAATCGATTTTGTTAAAAACTGGGTTTGCGTCAAATTCCCGTTTTTTCTTCATTTTTTTTTGTGTTTCCAGACGCTTTTGAGAACTACTGGTAATTTTCAATGTTGACCTCTTAAAAGTACCAACTACATTTACTTTATCACAAGAAAAGATTTTTTTTGAAAATCGAAACATTTTATCGATTACCTACTTACTATGTCACAAACAGACAAAAAAAAACATTATTGTAAAATTAATACATTCATCGCTCCACTCAGAATCTAAAATTTAGGCTAATCATAAATTATTGTATGGGTATACATATTTTTTGCATACCTAAATGAGAAATCTTTCAGTTGTTAATAAAATATGTAAAAATCAGGAATATTAAAATGCATTAATAATATTGTTCATAGTGTTTATTCAAGTTTTCTGCGATTTAAGTGACGCGAGCTCGGTAAATTTACAATTGAAATTGAAAGTGTGGAACAGATTACATATCATTATATCATTTCGTTTTCTGTGGTGACGCAGATTATTAAAAATTAATATTTCTACGCGTGCAGGCGAAAAATGCAAAAATGACATGATGTTTTTTTATGTATTGGCGCAGATTACAAATTATAGGTACGTGCTTAAAATATGTACCTATATGTTATAACGGTGGTGCAAATCACAAGTATTAAAATTGGCTCAAAATGTACCATCTCTCTGTTGTTGGTCACATTACCTATTTGGTAGTCTAGGACGAGCGTTCGCGGCGTTCGGACACTTGCCGTACAAGTTTCTCGCTGGCGTTGGTACAGGCGACAAGTAGGTATAATAATAATAATAATAATAATACTATTACGAGTATTACGACCGCATCGTCACCGTCATTGGAAGCGCCACGGGAATGAGAGGTTGTTTTCAAATCTGTATATAATATATTATTATTATATTTTATACGTACCGCGATCGGCGTCGATCCGCGCCTCCGGGCCGGCGGAGGGCTTACGTAACGAAACAAATATTACTGCAGACCTATTTATTGCGCGAGACCGTTTCATATATTATTACAATAATAATAAATTTTATTTTATTGAAACGTAAACGATACGACTACGTCAAGTTCGATACACGTATACACTGTTTATACATAATATAGTCACACATCTTCGCATATTATTATAGATACTATTATAATCAATAGTGTTTTATACACGCCCGTGCGTGGAATATAAATAAACAACTAAATATATATATTATAGTAAAAGTATTATTACTGAGGCCGTCGATCGTGTATTAATAATATGTAATACTATGTACTGCAGGGTTACAAATATTACAATATTCACAATAGCATACGCGATACGCGTATATATGTATGTGTGGCAATGACGCAAACATATATTATAATAAATTATTAATTATTAATTATTAATAATTACGCTATCGTTTTAATGTCGAATACAGCTGTGTCGAAAAAAAGTAGGTACTTGCGTGAACTTCGCGCGGTCGATTTACGACTACCAACGGAACTTTTAATTTCAATTAGTTCATGATGGCGTTGACGTACCACCTGGCACCTACACTTTATATATACATAAATGATTAATATACTATATACCTATACTTATATTTATACTGTATACGGTAGGCTACATAAAAAAAACAATGTTCATCTGATGCGCCGATTTTTTTTTCTGATTTCGGAAGGAAATATTGTAATTATACGCCACTTTATCCAGTTGAGCACTAATTACTAATTAAAATGTTTATTATAATTTTTATCCTGAAAGCATTAATGGATTCATAAATTCTCTATAGTATATACCTATTATATACCTATATACCAGTCAACAGCCTATACGCTATAATATACCTGTTGATCTATTTAACTCAAAAGACACTTAATATTTCAAAAACTGTTAATATTTTAGAAAAGCAGAATATTTTTTGTAGTATTTCGATTTATAAAAATCTCCTAAAAAATGTAAGTTGTCATACTGTTAAGGCTTTTTGGGTGATGTTAGCATTGCAACTTAAATCGTACAGCGCTAGGAAATTTTGAGACATTAAATGCGCAGTGGGTAGTGATTCAAGATTATCATCTGCAGATCACAGAGGACTTAAGCACGAACATGTTACAAATAAAATCAACTGATAAAATATATATGAACGTCCATGATTGAACTTTAATTTGTTTTATTATGAATCTTGAAAAATAAATGTATGATCAAAATATTATACACGGAAAATAGGATACTTTTAAGCAATATAAAAAATAAAGTAACAACTATTAAAAAAATATGAATTTAGTATAAACTAGCTATGTACGTTTGGTATTGATGATTATGTCTTATGGTTCTATACAATAAATTTGCGATTGTATATGTTACTGCAAATTACGTTGTATCTGAGTATGACGTTATTTGCTGGTCATTAACTTTGTTTGCCTATACAAATATGTGATAATTATCGTTATTTTTTAGTAAATCACTATAACTATTTTGTACCCATAGTTAAAAATGTATAAGCTGTTCAATTGTTATACCTAAGACAATATGTAACATTTTAATACAAGGTTTTTCATAAGTAATACTTAAAGAAATCTAAAATACCAATTTTTTTACACAAAGCCTTACCGATATAATTAGATTAATTTTAAGCTATTGCCTATTTATACCACGCACTTATGTTCACACCGTCCTACT
Source organism: Metopolophium dirhodum (assembly GCF_019925205.1). Taxonomy (NCBI): domain Eukaryota; kingdom Metazoa; phylum Arthropoda; class Insecta; order Hemiptera; family Aphididae; genus Metopolophium; species Metopolophium dirhodum. The sequence goes on along the minus strand of NC_083565.1, from coordinate 18,218,466 downwards.
GTAAGCTGGTATTGACTTAAAAGTCAAAAGTCAAAAGTCAATAACAATAATAATATATGCGATATAAAATTTATAAATATAAACTTTTATAACGAAATTGGGTATTTAAATCATATAGACGTTGTAATACAAAATATATTATTCGTACATTCGTAGGGTCTTGGACATTTTTCACCATCGTGTATATATTACATTATCAACAATAAACAATGGTATTTTAAAAATGTTCAGATTAATTTTAAGTTATTTTTACAAAAAACCTACGTGATATACGTATAGGTGATAGGTACCTACCAGCAGCTAATTATTATTATATTAATATATTATAATGTGTGTGATTTATAGTTGCCAAAAATGTATTCAACCTACCAGGTAAGGTGAAATTTTGATCCGATTAGAAAATTTTATTTTTGTAGAAAACGGATTAAATGTATCCCAAAGGATCAAATTGTACCAGTGGATCAATATGCCCCGTTACTAACCTACCGCGGTATTACTATAATAATTATAGCATTATAGTAGGTATGCATACAAAAAAATATCCTTAGAAATATGACAATAATTGACAATAATGATTTATTAGTGAATTTACATTCAACACATCCATTACAATGACCTAACTCAAAAACTCAATGACTGGTACACTCTATATAGATACACCTTGTAATAATATATTATACTATAGCAGATGAGCGACACTTTCCTTTTTTTTCGTTTATAAGCATCGACGATAGGGAATTTTTTTCGAGGTGCTTCCCGTGAATTTGTGTATTCCTTATTTTTTAGACATTTTTATTTGCTAATATAGAGTTAGATTTATTATTTACAATATGGTAAAATCTATGGAATATACTATATGTTGATGTGAAGTATGTTCGATGATTATAATACATGACAATTATTTTCATTATTTTTAAACGTAACACTAACACTACAAGTTAAAGTCTATAAATTATAACCATAAGTTATTTGTTCAAATTTACTTTATTAATTTTATTTGATTACTATTCAATTACAATTTATAATAAAATTGAAATACAATATAATGTTTCGCTACTGCGAACACCGTGACGCAAGTGTGTTTACGAATATTATCTCTCGGAAGAGTATACCAATTTTAAAAACATTATTATAATATACACAACGATACCTATACGGTCGTAAAATTTACGGTGGAATTCGTGGACGACAAACACGCGACATATTTTTCCTGTTGGATTCGCGCGGAATCAGAATACATAAAAATAATATTATACTCATATAATCCATATATTATACATAGTACAGTCTGCGTTATTTAATATTGGTAATATTATGCAAAATACGGCGGTGGCCTTGCCGTCTCCGGGTCTGCAACAGTCGTACGACGTGTCGTATGTGTATCGGTCTATATTATAATATTATATTAATCAATATTATTATACACATCGGTAGTCGTCGGTACTCTTATTTTGAACTTTAGCCGCTTATACGTGCGTGTGTAGATACGTTACTCGTTCGTTTCCACACACATAGACGCCACGAAAGAAAGAAATATGTATAAAAAAAAGCGTTGCGGTGCAGCAGCGGACGAGATAAATATCGCCCGGCGAGAAAGCAATTCGCAGTCCTATATATGTTTTATAACGATGTTTATGATATTATACGCGTGTGTAGGTATATGCGTTCGCGTCAGGTGTAGTGTGTTTTGATATTATTTCACAACCAGAGAAAAAAAATAAATCGAAAAATAATAATAAATAAGTCGCACCGCTATTATATATTATAGGTACCGAATAGAGAGGCCGTGCCGGCAGACGAGTAGGGTTTTGCGGCGCCGATGGTAGGGATCCTCTGGGAGCACGACGACCGAATAAAGCCGTTCCTTGGCCACTGTCCCGGTCGAGTCTGCGAACGTCACAACGACCTGCCGCCAGCCAGCCACACGTCATATTAATTATTATATAGTAATATTATTATATTCAGTTAAACACAAGCGCATACAATATAATAAAATATAATTATTATTATTATTACCTATTGTCGTTCGCGTCGATAGTTGTCGTCTTCGTTGGGTATTCAATAACCGTAGAATATACGTCATATTGTAATAATAATATAATTATTATCGTTTGTCATCGCCGGTTTTTTGATTTTCTTTCTCTTTTACCCGCACCGTTTGCGCGTTTCGTATTTTGTGATTTTGAGTTCGGGAAAAACTCTCCCCGAAAAACCATACATCTAAATCCCTCAGTCGTATACCACCTACCTATACCAGTGTCGATTACTGCTCAACAATGATCGACTACTTGCAGACAATTTTCCTCGTGGTCGTCGCCATAGTATACGTCCAGGCGGAAAAATCAAAAGTCATACGTAAGTCTAACATAACCTAGTAAATTTGTTTTTAAATTGTTTTTTGGTAAAAGTGATTCTATCACGATCTAAGGGGCGCGTTGTTTTTACTTTTCCGCACAAAAACCTGTTTTTGTCGACTGCACGCTGACGGTAAGTGAGAGTGGAAAAACAACGACGACAACAAGTGGGTCATATTATTATTAAATCTGCTCGTTACATAGTCGTCAACATACCACCCATGAGTGCAAAATATGTTACAAGCCCTAAATGTAACTCAAATATAATTGAAAATTAGACTCACACAATCATAGTTATTCATATAGTCAGAATTTTCAGTTTTTAACAGCGTAAGTTGCAGTGTATAGGTTGTTGTTGTATACAATTTGGAAAAATTAAAATTATTCTTCGATTTGTCCAAACCACACCAGATAGGTGACAAGATTTAAACACACATATATGTATTACGATTGTCTATAACAATATACTTTATTACATACATTATAATATTATGTATATTATAATATTACACCTCCGCAAACCAGATACCGGTCAATCTATGAAGTGGACAAATTTCTGGTATTTATAGAATGTGTTCAATGAATAAACATAATTAAACAATACTTAAAATTAATTATTAACTAGTTTATTGTATGTATAATTTTACTAATAAAAAAGTGTATAAAATCCCATACATGAACTATATTTTTTTCATTATTAAGATTACCTATACAAAATAAAAATTAAATTATAGTAAAAAAAAAACATTCTTTATTATTACCTACGTGTTTGCTATGGATTGCAATGTGTCACAAGCAAAATATTATTACAAATTAAAATTCCATCATTCAGATTAACTGTCTACATTCTGCGTGTTAAATAAAACTGCAACACCATGAGATTCTATGAACTTAACTACAGGCTATCTATAGGTATCTGTCTATTGACTGTATTATAATACTGGAGCATATCTGCGCACGTCAGTGTCTTACAGGTAATTTGCTCTATAGATTGATACGACAATATAATGTTATCATTATATTATTAAATAGTTTGTTTTTTTAGCGAAAGTCTCGTATTTACAATTTATCTTGGTTCTAATGATACATAATTTCTTAGTATGTTTAGTATGATTTCAAAGCTATTACAAACAATTATTGGTACAATCTGCAATTTGCAAACGGTAGGTAATAATTGCAGTAGTTTTTAAGATTAATCACAACATTACTCACGAACCGAATTAATTATTACGATTATTAAAATTATTACTATTCAGAGATAAAGAGAATAAACTAGTTTCAATCAAAATTCGTTATTATCATCACGTGTTGCTCAAAAATTGCTATGCGTGACATGTACAATAATTATTATTAATTATTACAGACACCATTTTTTCAGATGTCTGCCAATCTGCGTATTAATAATTATTATTAATATACAAAATAACAAAGTGGTACGTAAAGGTGATGTGTAAGTATTTATCTGTCTCAACTCTTTACTACAGCAGTACACTATTATATACCCTAGGGTCTCATAAATTAGTAGATACATTTTTGTATAATATGCGGTATGCTAGTTGTAGATAGGTTTATCCTAATTATTCCTGCTATCTATGTATGTAAATACTTGACAAATTATTAAATTGCCGTTTTCTCTATTGTATACATTATAAAATTATGGCATGTGTGCATCGTATTTATTCTATGTTTATCTAAGTTTAATTTATCCTTTAAATTTTCACATAGTTTCATACTTTCATAGTATTACGAATTACAAACGTTGCGAACAACGGGTAATAACTGTTGTTCAAGATTAGACGCAAGTCGCAATCGATAATATAATTATTATCTTACTCCACAGATGACCGATAAAAAACGTGTTGCATCAACATTATATATAATATATATATATTATATGTATTGGTGTTTGGACCAATAGTATATAATATTTAATATTCCATAATACATGTCATATACACCAATTATAAAATATTTTGTAACACGTTTTGTAAACAGTTTTATGTAAAACCGCAGTAATACATAAACACTGAAGTTCAGCGTAATTAATTAGGTCGTTGGTACGAATATGTAGTATTATATAAGACCGTAACAGCGTAACTATAGGCTATAGAAGTTGCACAGTTTATGAATGAGCTGCAACTTTTTACATTTACCGTATTTCATGAACTAATCAGTTCATCACCTATATAAGAATATAATATGATGTATATAACATCGATATATTATTATTATTATTGTTATTATTATTGCAACAATATTTTTTTTCGAGTTATTTTTGTATAGGAGGTGTATTGTGCTTTCAGATACAAATCACACTGAAAACTTCCACTTATAAGAGCTTATGCACAATTCAAGTCTATACTATATAATCATTTTTCACGTTTAGTTTTTCATTTCCGTTTTATAACGTTTTTCATAATATTTTCGACTCGAAAACACACTATGATATTTTCCCATCACAGAATCGCCTAAACGTACGCTATTGGTTTTTATAATAATATAGTCTGTATACGTAATATATAACTATATATAATATTGTAATACCTAGGTATACCATTATACTCAATATCGTATACGGTGACGAGAAATGTTAATTACAATAACAGTGGAAAATATAGTAATAATAATAATAATAATAATAATGGATCGAATGAAAAACCGGTCGCGTGTCGGAATCGACCTGATTGAATAGCTGCGGAGGACCGGTACTGCCGTCGGTATAGCCACAGTCACCGCCGGCCGCGGCGTTGCATCATTCCCGAGACGCACCTATGCATGCAGGCAGCGACTCGGTGCTCGACCCGAAGTTGGCTAATAGCCCCTCACGATAAGAACGTTTTCAAATGGATTATATTATTATTATTATTATGAATACCGTCACACTGTATTATATAGGTACGTCTCGTATAGGCACACTGCAACATTAAAACTCTACCGCGCCACAGTTCGACAACCTATATCTAATGATGTTTCGATTCCCCCGAAGATGCAGCAGCTGGTAACGGATATTATACTAACACATAATGTATACAGGGTGGTTTACCAAGCATGACCAACCAAATTTTGTCATGAATGTATCTAAATTCTGATTTCTTGCAACTCTTAACTGCACCTATACTCGAATACCATATTTTCAAATACTTAGATTACAAGGCGATACAAACTTATTTTATTTTTTAGTACTACCCTTTTCTACTGCTGACTGTTACTATATAAAAAATGTCGATGTAACTAAATCGAAATTCAGTATTTTAAGCTTTACAATATGCAATTATGATGATAATTTTATAAATAATAATCCATGTACTAGCCGATTGGTTTAGTAGATATGGAGCCATAGGGGATATTATGAGGATCTAAAAGGTAATCATCACTTGTCAGTAGTAATCATTAGAATTTTAAAATGTGTACGAATTGGTCGAGTGTAATCATTAAAAAGTACTAGCGATGTATCTAGACTAGATTAAATTGTAAATATTACAGAATATATTTTATACTTCATGTATAACAATGGTGCATGAAAAATCCTAGTACCTATTTGAAATTATCAATTATGATAATATAAAAAAATTCCAAAAAATTTGAATAGGTACGTGTTCTTACTGGCATAGGCTTAGGGATAAAATGTTGGCTGAACATGCGAATCACTCTGTACGTTTATAATGCACTTACCACTCAGCATACGTATACGGTTATCGGATTGTGATGGTATATAGGTATAGGTATAACGTAATGTAATATAATATCCTGTATTCCTGTCCGTGTGCCATGCCGTGTAGCAATGGGGGCAATAGGTAGTATCGTAGAACTTGTGAAACCAGAAAAAAAGACGTTTGGTGAAGAAACTCTTCGAGTACAGATGTCGTTTGTTTATAATGTAGGCATAATATATTATATTATTATATACCTACGTTGACGTTTTATGCAATATCTCGTGCATATCGATGATAATAATATTATGTTATATTGTCTCGACTATCGGCGGTGGTGTACCTATGATGACGACGTGTACGTATGTCATGGGACATCGAAAACTATTATGTGCGTTCACGTGATTTGAAGGTCGACAGTGTTTAGACGTTATGACGTATTAGTATAATACTACCTATAATATGGTATATTATAATTAAAAACTGGATTTATAATCTTAAAATACCTAAAATATGCAAAATATGCAAAAATAATCAATAAGCATCATTATTTGCTTATAATATAATTTAAAATTATGATGACGACGATCGCGTTCATTTTAATCGTTTCAAATTAAATTTTTCTCAAGCACGAGAGTAATCAATCAAACACGAACAAACTACAAATTATTTTAGAAGTAATCGTTGGTTTGCACTAAAAACTGATTTTCTCCTTCAGAATGTAATAGTTTAATCGTTTTTTTTTTGTTTTTGTAAATATTATTGTTGATGTCTTATGGAATTAATCCTTGAACTATTAAAAAAATAAACATCTTATTGTGTATTCCGATGATACTTGATAGTTGGTACAATAAGCAAACTATACATTTAAACTCGAAATTCCCTTCAATATAATACAATGAAATACAATATAATATTATGTATAATTATATATATGTATATAATATATATGGAACAATGTTTTTTTAAAATTTATTTTAGTATTATGATATTATTCAACCAACCAAATTCAGGATAGTTCATTTTATTAAATGTATGTGTTATAACTTATAAATTATCTTATATTTAATATTCATATATTGTAATTTGTAATTTTTTTTATCGTCGAACAGCCAAACTATCTTATTCTTAATTGTATTACTTTTATTTTAAATATTTTTTTGGTCTTTAAATTTTTAAGAGTAAAATAAAAACTCCCCATTTTTAATATTACAGTGTTATTACTTACTAGTACAACCCTAAATAATATACATTTTATAGGTAATAAATACAATTTAATTTGTCATACAAACAATATACATGCATAATCCATACCAAATTATCATAGAAATCATTAGAAATTGATATCAATTAAAAATAACACACCTATAATCTATTCTTATTTAAAATAAAAGAACTTGTAATGTAATAATGATGATCTATGTATATTAAGATCATTTTTTAATTGTCTCTCTATTGATTATTTATTATACATGAAATAGCATGCGTATTAACTGCCATGTTTATATTATTATTTATGTAACATTAATAATATTATATATTCTCAAACATTTTAGGCTTTTTTTAATTACCTTGATTGGAAATAGGCAAGTATATAAAACAATGGTTCAACAGTCAACAATATAACTCATAAGTCATAACAATAATACTATAATTTCTAATTAAAATATTAAAAAAAATATTTATTGTTTTAGAGTCAAGTGAAATGTTCTCATAGATTTATAGTTTATTTCGTTTTTCTTGTGAGTTATGACTTATGAGGTATGTCTTAAAAGTTAAAGCTTATCCAATTATTATTTTTGAATCGTTTCTGAATTCTGTACAATTAAATTAATACGAGTTTCTTGATTTATAAAAAGCACGTTTGGTTATAACATTATATTCCTGTTTGATGTCATTGTCCGTTCTGCAGATAATGTTATCCAAGTTATGGGTACCTCCTACTCGGTGAATGTATTATTTTCTTACTATAAATGTATGGATATATTATTATTGTTTCATAGTTTATATAGATATAATATATAAAGCAGTAAGTAAAAGGTTCTTATATGTTCACTATGACCTATTTAAAATTGTGAATAAATTTGCGATCTCATAAAAAGTGAAATTAAAAAATAAATTAAATGCGAATACGGGTTTTTCGTACACAATTTTGTGTTACTTTGTTATGCGCATAAGTAAAATATAAAAAGTAGCAAATGTTTGAAAAATTGTGCGTAATAAAAAAAATAATAATCATTTGATATTACTCATACCTACTTATCTTTTGTTTCAAAATGTGTGTTTGGTAGATATAACAACAGCATTATAGGTATTGTTCTTCTTTGTTGTTGTAAGTCGTGTTACAGTCATTATGGTCGAGGGGCATGATGGGCATCATATTATAATGGTCATACCTCGCTCTATACAACCGTTGATTATACAATATTAGAATAGTTTATAAGATGATGTTAATGATGATACAAATCGATTAAAAACATATTTTAACGTGTTTATAATGTTTTACAGCGCCCTACATAAAACAATGCATACGAAACGACCCAAAGCTCAATGAATGTCTCGCAGCGGAAATCAATCATTTAAGACCGTACTTGAAAGAAGGTGAGTTATATAATTTGTTGTACTATATTATACGTTCCCATCATATACTCCATACACAAATTACACATAGGGAATAGTACACATTATAATATTATGTTGACGATACTATAATAATAATATTGTACTCGTATTGTTTATAACATGATTACTACCTATTATTATATTCCATATTATTTTTATTTTATTATTTAATTAAATCGTCCGCCGTATTGGGCCCTGGATGCGATACGGGTCATCCACTCTTGGTTCGATCATACCAATTATTATGACGTAACGCGAGAAATGCGGTCAATGTCGCGTACCTTACTAGATAACTACTGCCGCCGCGCCGTCGCGTTACTGCAGGGAGTTGTTATTATATTATTATTACTATAATGTTTGGAAAACAACGTTTTTTTTCCTTCTGAAATTGCAACGATAACGCACGTTATTATTTGTTAGGTATTCATGGCTCGCATTTCCTTCATCAAGGGAACAATATTACTCGTCCTTTTCAAGTGTAATAATTAATTGTTTACACAATAAGCAAATCCCATATGCAAGACGCAAGTAGCAAACAAATATAAATAATAACATTGGTTTTCATTTCAAAACTATAAACATAAATAAGCGGAAATCGTTCCTTAAGTCTTAACTAACATAAGTCATAACATTCCCAACGACTAGATAAAAATATATACCCAATAGTTATAAACATTACAACAATAAGAACAATATTATGTTATTGTTTCTATTTTAGATTCTGAGTGGAGTGATTAATGTATTCATTGTAAAATGATGTCTATTTTTTTAAAATTGTTTGATTAAATTTTTTTTTTTATGTCCATTATTACCTTTTGGAGCGGTAAAACTGCTAAGATTTTCAACTTCAATATCTTTTCTGATAGGACAGTGAACCTTGTTAGTACTTTGGGCGGTCAAAGGTGTAAATATTACCAGTACTTTGCTTAATAAGTATTTAGGAAAAACATTATGGGAAAACGGGAATTTTTACGCAAATCCATTTTCTTATTTGGTTGTATATTCAAAAACAAATAACCATGGTACTTAAAATGTTCACTAAATGTTTATATTATAGTACCTAGGTACTCTCTATACGTCATGATATAATTTTAAAAATATTTTGAGTGGTCAAAAAACTTATTTATTTCAGAATTCTCAAAAGTTGTTAAAACTGGAATTAAAAAAAAAACTGTTCGTAAATCCTTAATAAAGTCAGTAAGTACTAAGTCGTCATTGACTCGAAAGTTTATAACAATAATATATATGATATGAATATACAACACTACACTATTATAATAATTATATAGGCATTATAATAAATAAAATAATTTTGGCTAAAATTAATTCATACCTACTGACATACTACATAACCTATTAATAGTAAAATAAATTACCATAATAGCAATATAAATATATCATGGTCCACCGTCTCCACTCAGAATCGTTTTTCGTACTTATACTTACAAGGATATTTTATTATTGAATTCAAATTTAACACATCCATTTTACAGTGACCTACTCAATTGCGCTATGTACACTCGAAACCTACCGTAGAACAGGAAGGTTACCTATACTTCCTCTTTTTAAAAATGCATTATTTTGTTTTACCAAAGGGCTAAAGCGTACACGAAAGTATCTGTAAAGTATTATGTGTGGAAAACCAGACACATCATTCATATAATTTTAAAACAAAAACATTAGAATTAACGAATAACGATTATAATGTGGTTAACAGTTATATTTTAAGTATAGATTGTACAATTAAATATGTTTATTAGGTACCTATGTGTATGCTATTATTATGTAGTTTTATATTCAAATATTAATATATGCTTAAAGCATGTCGAGCTATAATTATTAGCTAGGTATACAGTTTAATAAAAAAATGTATATATTTATACATAAGTACAATACAAATAGAGGTTTAATTTCGTTACTTAATTCTTTATTAGATTGAATTAAAAATATATTTTGTTTATAGGAATCGATGAAATTGAATTACCACCCGTGGAACCTTTCAGGATGGATTCGTTAAGTTTAGCAATTACCGGTGGATCTAATGGCTACAAAATCACTTTGAGGGACATTGATTTGTTTGGAGCCAGCAATTTCTCCATTCAAAAAGTGTTGTAAGTTAAACTATTACTGTTAGTGTATGATTATAGTCGGAACCAAAAAACGTAATGTGGAAAAACCACATCAAACAATAATTTTTTCAATCAAAAAATACTGGTTCAACCTAACTTGCGTGTAATGTGTTTACAAAGATGTATCAGAAAAAGATAATATAATAAAATATTATAATCAATCATAATATAGATAAAGAACAAAATTAATTTAAAAAATAGTATTCAATTATATCGATTAGCTTTTATAACTCTCGAAAACCAGCTTCATAAATTAAGAAATCGTAAAAGGTTTTATACAAATAATATTGGTAAGAGTAATTTCATATTAGGTATAATGTATATATATCACGTCATTCAATTACTACTATATATCTTAGGCATCCAAATATACATTGCGTATTAAAGTAGGTACAGGTACCGGGTACACACTTAGAAGATAAATATTCTTTTATAAAATAAATATTGAATAAATATCTTTTGATACCATAGTCGATTATGCCTTTTATTAGATTCTGAGCGTAATGACGAATATAATACATTAGGCAGTGTTAGTGTTTGAAATTCTGTGTTTTTATTCTAACGTCACCTTTAGGAGCAGTAGTCAGTAAAAATTATCCAATCTTCATCTTTGACGGTGGTTCTTCGTTTCACAAATAAAGCAGACATTTTTTAGGAAACATTTAGTTCAAAGTACCTATAGTACCTACTGTGCTATTACAAATAATAAAATTTTAAATACATTTTATAATATCCTTAGAAATAGTGGCGATCACGCCGTATCTGATTAGAATGTTTTTTTTTAGTGTGGAATGATTTACCATTGAATTTAAATTTAACACATCCATTATAGTGATCTGTTCTCAATGACGAGGTACGCCCGAAACTTGTATAGTTTGCATGTTGCAAATCGACTTGCCTGATTTTTTTATTATTTTATTTGACCATGATTTTATATTATTTATTAAATCAATAACTATTACAAGTTAAACAATTGAATAATAATTCATTTAAATAAAAAAAAAAAATTAAATTTGATGATATTTTTAAACAATAGTTTTTTTGCATTTTTATAGTAGCATTTTATTTCAATAGTCATCCTCATTTGCTTAACCTTTACATAAACCTGTCCATAACTGCAGTATAATTATTAAAATATTTTCAATTTTGACAACTTTCAATATTATGGTTTTTACTACCTACTTGTTAGAACTAGAGTTGTTATATTATTTTTGAAATCATATTAATTTATATATTATATATATATGATGAATAAGCAACCGATTGGTTGTTACTTATTAATAAGACCTTATGTAATTTGTTGTAAATTGTAAATTATATTGCACTATGGAAATGCAGACGATTAGTTTCTAATTTGTATAATACTGTTCAATTATTTAAGTGTATAATATATTAATATTTAATATATAATTAAAATATAATTATATTTTGAAAGAAGAAACTGTCCGGTTAACATAAAACCTATAAACCAAACCACCATAGATCTGGATACTTGGAATTGTATACAAAGATTTCTTATATAATTTAGACAAAAACTAAAAAGGAATTTTGGAAATTCAACCCATAAGACTGAAATGGATAGTTTTGTCACGGGATAGCTCTGGATAGTGGACCCACTTATCCAATCGTCGTACAGATTTTAAGAGTTTTATAGATCAAATTCCTGTCCCTGGAAAATTGAGTCATGGAATAAGAATATAATATCCGTATTGATTTCACCGTCTGCCGGTTCTTATAGCGAATTCAAAAAATGCTTTTCAACCAAACCAATTATTCGACCTAGTTAAAATTGTTGTTATTTACATCCGCCGTTTATTTTCCCGTCGGATAGTACCTATTCTCATAAAAACAAATATAAAGTATAAAAAAGTAATAAGTTTCATTCAATTTTGACTTTAAATTTTCATGAAATTTATTTTTAATTACTTTTTGACTTAATCATCAAAATTATATTTTTTTAGAACACTAAAGAACACTTTTTTTTACAAAGTCATTAACGTATATAATTGTAAAATATATACATATCCACTAGTACATCAATATATATATATGTATATATGTATTGAAATTTCACAACCAAAATCATAAATTTTTTCTTACATTTTTTCGTTATTAAAGTTTTACTTTCATTAGTATTGATGTACAATTTATTATAAAAGTATTTTATTTAATTCTAAAATAAACTTTACAGTTTATAATAATCTTGTGAAGGCGTGATGTATATGCAATTTCACTACTGCCACGCTATGGTAGACCAACAATAGTTTTTACGATTTTGTAGGCGCCCGAATAATGGTTTAATAAACCAAAAATTGAATGTGGTTCAATTAACGACTACTTTGATGAAATATTTCTATAATATATATTGCACGTTTAATTCATATAATAGTACTACTTATTAATTTAAGTATATTTAAATTAAAAAGTAAAATCATTTTAATAAAACAAATATTGTATTATACGTTATGATTAATCATATACCTGACCATATTATTATTACACACTATCGCCATGGTTTGCTGATTAGTAGTTTGATATTTGTGATTTTAAGCTGAACAAACCATATTTGTTATTATACATATTTTATAGTTTATTAAAACCATATTATAGTTTTTTTTATAACATTATTATTTTAATTTAGATTACGTCCGAATGCGCCATTTGAAGGTAAAGTCAGAATTCCAAAAATGACAATGGATGCCAAATATGCCAGTACTGGAGTTTTGTTAGTGCTCCCTGCTAATGGAAATGGATCATTCCATGCAGATTTAGGTTTGTATATTTTATTTTACGTAATACATGTTTTCTGTGTAATAAATTAATAAATAAAATATTGTTTTTAAAATGTATTTAAAAATATTATTCTAGTTATATATTGTTATTTTTTTTTATATATATTTTTACAGACATTTTAGTGAGAAATCTATATGTTATTCTATAAGATATACATTATAAATAAAAATAAACGAATTTTAGTATGGGACAAGGTTACCTTTTAATTATATAAATACGTAAAATAATTGATTCCGACTACAAGATCCGACCGGGCAAGGACTTAAGAGTCATGTACGTACCTACATTTCGGGTATTCAATAACTCCCAATTATAAAACCATTTAATTTTAAATCTAACTATCTAAATACAATTTCAAAAAAATGTAAGCTTAAATATATTAACTACGTTAATATATATTTTAAATATAGGTATAAAACTATATAAATATAGTATATAATAGGACTTTTATAAGTCAATATTATTATAATTTTATAAAACTTTTCTATTTAATTTACACAGGCATCCAATATTCATTTATATTTATTAAATCTTCTTGCAATTATTATCAATACAGCAATTTGACTGAATAAATTATTTTAGGTGATGTCACTGCTACAGTCAAAGGAATCGTGTCTAGTTATTACAAAGATACCGAAAAATATTACAACTTGGACTTCTTGGAAGTAGATTTAGTCATAAAAAAAGCATACATGGTTGTCAGCAAAGTCAACAACAATAGGATAATTGGTGAGTGCAAAATATAAATATTAGGTATATACCTAGAAATATAGAAGACCAGTATTTAGTTATAACTTATAACTTATAATGAATGTTGTGTTTGCACAACAATTTAAAAATTTATTTATTTAATAAATTGTTTTAATTGAATAAATAAACCAATATATTAAATCAATTGTGCAATAATTAGAAATGTGGTATTTAATTAAATTTAATCAAAAAATAAGTTAAGTGTATCAACTGTTTAAAAAATAACGATACATTAGTATAATAATACACTTGTATGAAGTTACTTATAACCTGTTTTATTCTAAAATATATTTATAACTATTAGGCTATTAGGTAACTACTATTTATTATTAAAACAAGATTTTGTTAAATAAACTCAATTTAATGTTTGATATTATGTTTTAGTTGAAGCAACAAACTTATTTTTGCGTGAAAATGGCCAGGAAGTATTACAAGTAATGATGCCTCAACTCCGAAGCAAATTGGCGGCAATTTTCAAGACGATAGTCAATCAGTTACTGACTCACGTCCCCGCAGATACTTTCTTCAGTAATTAAATTACTGTTATCATACCTAATAGGAAAAAAAGAATTTCACGTGAAGAGATTAATTGTTTCACTTTTTTGTAGTTAAGGCCCTTTTTAGACTAATTTTGTTAATAGTATTATATTTTTATTATTATTTTTTTTAACTGATATACGTTAATTGTAATATATAATATATCGTAAAAAAAACTCTTAGGCTTGTGTGCACCAAATTTCCTTTGCCACAGTGCCATCAAAAGTATGATTTATTTTAAATTACCTGATATATTATGATACATTGACATATTAATGATTTTGTTGTTAGTTGAAAATCAAATACCCTATAATAGTCTACACATAATATTATGAAACTTATGTGCATTTTAAGACTTGGTTGTTTATCGTTTTTAAATTATTGCTATAAGATATTATACACTCAAATTATTATTTTATTTAGATTCGCTACTCGTGTCATTATATTTTTGAAAACATCTATCCTCTTTACTCTATAGATAATATTATAGACATCTAATTGTTTTCAATTATTATTTATGTGTATTTTGAGTGATATCGTTAAGAAATAAAACTCACAGAAAATTGATTTGTACCTACCACTGTCGAACGATAATATTATGAAACAATTGTACTGTTTTTAAATATTATTCGTGTTTATATTATGTAGTTATTGTTAACAGCCTATGTGTAACAGTGTGTGTATAAAACTAACTGTCATTTGAATAAATCTTTTCCATATCTAGTTAGATCCAACATTTCACCATATTCATAAACACATATACATAATAAATAATAAATTGTTTATGTTATATTTTTGTAATTTGTATGTTATTAAGATTTATATATTACCTACATGATATTAAGTACGTACATAATTCGTAAATTATTTTGCTCTAATTTATTTTATAGTGTATTTTGCTATACAGAGTGATTCTCCAAGTACGCTGGCCCAATTTTTTTCAATAATGCAATTATTTATATAGTATAAATAATTTTGAATTAAGTGCATCAAAATGATCCATTAAGTAATTTACAGTTTAAATAAAAGGGTTCGATTTTGTAAAATAACAAAAGATACCAACAGCTATTTGTATTGCCACAGAACCAACTACTTCTCAAGTACTAAAAAAAAACTCAACATTTGAAAATATGGTCTTTTAGTGTATTTAAAAATTCCAAAAATCAGAATATGAACAAATTCATCGTTAAAGGAAGAAATGGAGGCGAGCATGCTTGGCGAATCACCTTGTATAATATAACACACTAATATTAATTATCACACTTTTTAATGTTTATATTGGTGTGAAGCTGCAGTCAGCAGAAGGTCGTATTCAATAATTGTATTGTTCTGCCGTGACATTAGCGTCGTTCGATATAGTATTCAATTTTAAATTCTGAATGAAGTGAATAATGTATTATTGATTTTACAACGATGATGTTTTATTTTCAATATTTTTTTCAATGAACACTTGTTTGTTGAAAAACTGTATTAAAAGTGTCAAATAGTCATGTTTGTTGATTGAAAAATCTAATCTAACTGTGGTAAGTACCTACTGGATATACTTCTAAGAAGTAAATTTCGATTTTCTTAAGGTAGTTTATCTTAGGATAAACTACCATTGACCGTCGTAAAATTTGAAAAGTAATGTCAACAAGTGTGGTTTTTATCGAATTCTGCTCAAGATAGGTTACTAAATGCAATTATAATTTTTAATATTAAAACGTACCTCCTATATAATATTCCCACTGATGTGAGTGATATTAGACGAGTTCCCCATATGAATAAAATAAAAATGGTTACCTACCTATATTATTTCAATGAAACGGAAAAAAAAATTGATTTTCAGGATTCCTAGGGACTGGTAGAATTTCTACAAGTGGGTAGCAATTTTGCTGTGGAAACGTTTATAAAATAGTTTTGATTCTTCTTGAACGAATTTCACCTTGAGATCCTAATGTGTTGTAAGTTTAGAAACGTAGGATGGGGCATTCATTAATTTTAAGAACAATAACGATATGAAAAAGGAAAATCATAGATTAAATCGCCTCTTTATATTTCTATAAATTTCAAAATGAATTTAGGGTCGTTTTCCGTTGCACACACGGTGTCTACGATTTTGTTATCGTGGTATTATACCATGTACATTGTACAGTTATACAACGTTATACAATATACGGATTTTCCATAAGGGTTTAAAGCAGTGCTGTAGACAGTGCTGTAGATGGAATTATTTTTCTGGGTGCTTCAGTATTTAATGAGTACCTAAATGACTAATGAGTAATAATCAAGAAAATGTGATTTTGAATAATTGTTTAGTTGAAAAATTTTTTTTACTACGTAAAATGTTAACTTAAAAGTAATCATTTCATGTCATGGCTATAATGAATATTCTATGGCAGTGGTTCTCGCGTATGTGTCATCGTTTCGAAGGTTTATTTTTAGTCTATAATAACCCGTGAAACTAACGTAAATTCGTGAGAATTAGATGCTGATTTACGATATAAGTGATAAGTGTACAACTTTGAAAATCTAATCTTTTTGTTATTAGGTAGGTACTTACCTACTTCGATACTAAATTAAACCGACCGTAAAAACTAACCACGAAATTAATGACTTTTAGCGAATGCCATATTTAGATGCGTATTTTGTTCATTATATCAGTGGTTATTTTTTTTTTTAATAACCAGAGTGTAGTTATAAAATAATGTAACATTGATTTTCATACATACTTATTACCTAACCTAACTTAACCTATAGTTAACTCGAGTGGGGGGCGTGTAAATAGGTATTTTTTTTAAAATCCAGCGTAACCGTTTAATTATTAAGTTTTTTTGCGCGTATGTAATTAATTTGTTATTCGTTTCGTCGATACTTATGTATGATACTTATACCTATATCCATATAACAAATACTTGCAATTTAACGTGATAAGTCATCATGACAGACGAGTAAATAGATTTACAAAATATACTGAAGATCACTATGACATAGTTTATTATGTTAGACTCTTTATGATATTATAATTATCAGACTATGCCAAAGATCAATTTTTGGATGTGCTTTGAAAAAAAATTGAGTTTTTATTTAAACCCCATAGACCAGTGCTTCTCAATAGTATGAAGCCACGGATCCCTAGTTAAAACTTAAATTGGTCCGGGAACCAATTTTTTGTAAATACTTACTTTTAAATTTGAATAAATATTGATTATTTACTTTTTTCACGATAATCCAAAAATTTGGGCTATAGTCCGAATTTAATAATTTCACTAAAATAAAATGAAAAGTGGTTAAGTGGATGTCGCTCTGCTGTATAGTAGGTTACAAGTGAGCAATGTATAATGGATTGTATTAAACTTGAATTCAATGAAATTATATCATTGTATAAGAAAAACGATTCTGAGCGGAGACGGTTGGTCTGGATATTTTATATTGTTATTAATTTATTATTTATTATAACCTGTAAGTTGAATTAATATTATAATATCATTATTTTTTATTCGTTTCTATGGTAATAAGCAAAGCATTAGAAATTAAAATCCCATTTTTAGCAGTTTTTCGTAATTTGTCGGTGGTTTATCCCGTGGAATTAAATAACTATAGAGAAAATCGAAAAATGATTTATCAAATCAATAATTTATTCAAAGAAAATTAATGATCTGACCGTTATTATATTCCATATAATTAACACAATTAATCGCAGGTATATAAATATTATGCTATTGAATGCAAATACATTGAGATTTCTGTTGTTTTTTTAAAAATAAAATATTTGTATTATACATATAACACACTATAATATAGGTACTAACATTATGTATATTTATACGGACATACGGCGGTTATTTACGATACATTAATGATCTCTCCAAAGTACCATCTTGATCCAATTTGCTAAAAGATAAAGATACTATATTATGTTGAAATCAAAGCACTCCTTCTGGTAGAAATTGTGTATACAAGAAAAAAAATAAACACCATTGTAAAACCACCAGCTTCCTCGCTCTGCTCAGAATCTAAGATGAAAAATCACAATAGTACTACAACGGACTCCCTAACATCAACACGGTGGACTTCTGGTGGTGAGGGGGGGGGGGGTTGTACTAAAAACCGCATCGGCCCCGAGCCCCATACATTTTCTTATACCAAATTGTATTTGTTTGTTTTACTCAGAAACAAAAACAATTTATTGAAATGAATATATATAATTTTTCTTGTTTTGACGTAGTTACTAAAAGCTATATTTGTTAAAAAATACTTTTGAATTCCTATAAAAATATTAATAGTCCCCTCTATATTGAATTGATAACATAAATAAGTAAAATATTGTAATGTATAAAGCTATTAATGGACCCTGCTGCCGAAACCAAAAGATTAATTTAAAAAAAACCTACTAATGTCTTGTCTGTATCTGTTGGTGATTTTCGGGACCGGATTAAGATAAGTATTTTGTTGGTGTACCTACCTATTTGAGTATTATTAATTATTATAGTATGCGGTCTACCACACGTTTCTATAAGTACGTCATAATATGCGGTTTACCTCACGTTTTTACACGTCATATGCCGCAGTTTACCGTATTATAGTTGAATAATTCAATCAAAATAATAATAATAATATGTAGTTAATAATAATAAATATTACGTATATAATTATTATCTAGTAGAACATCAATCCATCAATCATTCAATAATACACAGACGTATACATCGCACGCCGTTATCTGATTATCTCATAAAAATACAATTATGTATCAATTCGATGAAGTATAATTCCTTTCCATTTAAAAAGATTATAGTATTTTCTTCTGCGATCGAAAAATAAATTAATATACCTTTTCGGCTAACATTGTTAAACCAAAATAACGTAACACGTGTGTACGGCACCAAATGAACCGTGACTGCAGATTATCTCATACAGTCACGATTTTTTCCAGACACAAGTGGGTGTAATATTTTAAGATATAGGTGAGCGGACTTTGGTTGGAATAAAGTTTAATCGTCGTCGTAGTCGACTGGGTAGACGCGTTGTAATAGACGCGCCGTAGTGGACCCGACAAGACGTGTACAGTAGAGTAGGTACAGTAGTAGAGTAGTAGTGCAGTATAGGTACCGGATGATTCTTTTATCAAACAACTCATTATTTCAAAAAGTGTACATTTTTTTGAAAATATTTTTTTTACATAGTTTCAAGTCGCTTATAAAACAGCGCTTTTATTAAAAAATTAGATTTTTAAATTATTTTTAAACACAATTACCTGTTTTAATTTTTAATATGTATACTTATTATGTGATTTTATATTTAAAAAATAAAGATAGTAAATAGATTACTAAGAAAAATTACAAGTTCAATACTTATACGTCATCAATTCATATTCTATAGAGATAATTGTGTGTTTACGACAAGAATATTATTATATCCATATTTGTATAATATGTACACGATGATTAAATATTATTTTTTAGTAAACACACAATTATCTCTATAGAATATGAATTGATGACGTATAAGTATTGAACTTAAAGCGTAATTTTTCTTAGTAATCTATTTACTATCTTTATTTTTTAAATATAAAATCACATAATAAGTATATATATTAAAAATTAAAACGGGTAATTGTGTTTAAAAATAATTATGATTATAGCCGTGTATGTATATTGTAAATGTATAGCCATATAGGTATGTATAAAAACCTGTAGGTACAGTTATTTTATACTATACGATTAGCATGTGACATGTATAATATAAATAATTCATACCTATTATATTATTATACAGACAGAATTTTGACGGAAAATGTTAATGTTTAGACTGTAGGAATAAGTAATGCAGAAAAAATGGAGTTTACCCATTACGCATAAAATGACCTTTTCATGACACTTTCAGGGTTGATAGACCAATTGCGCTAAATAACAGCCCAATAATGTTTATTTTTTTCGAAAACACATAACATTATTTTAATTGGAATATCGCAATGAACATGAATATTAATAATACATATTATATAGGTAATCTAATATACATAAAATATATAAGTAGAATTAAATACATCACTACTATAACATTGTTCTATACAATACAGGATTTTCAGACTACATAAATAATGTTTTTTCACCAATTGTTATACAAAAAACGTTAATAGTTAGGACATTTATAATATATACCTAATATACATAAATATATAATTACAACTTCATAAATCACTATTAATATATTACATCACTTGAAATTGGGCCGATACATACGTAACGTCCATGAGTCGTAACGATAAAGAAAATTTGTCTATCACTCAAATTTATATTTTAGTTCGTTGATAACAATGAAATAACGATGTTTCATAAAAGTCGCGATAATATAATGACTATAGGATAATGGCCTAATAAATAGATTAGGACTAATCAATAATAATTTTTGTGTTTTTCGAAAAATCGATATATTATTGTCTGTAAAATTGGTAGGTATACCGACCGTAAAATATAAGCACCGCAATTGGTATACTGACTCTAAAATACTAATTTTTTTTAGGCGCAACTAGTCTATGCCCAGAAAAACCTTCAAAATTGTTTTTGTCGATTGGGTCTATGTATTCAAATTGTATAGGCATGACAACTACGTCTACGAGATGGCAAAGCGGGATAGACAAAATAATGGCATTTCCGATAAATTTCGGCGCCGTCATAACAACGATGATCTCGAATCGTTCAACGTATCATTATCATCATTCATCATTGTCATTATAGTCATCACCGCATTACCATAATAATATTATCAATCATTATTCGGTGTACATGGTGACAGGTACGTCTCGTGCTTGTTGTATGTATATACTTATCGTGTGTGTCCGCGATCGAGTTCTGAGGAGCGTACGTATAAATGTTTTAATATATTCAATATTATTCATGTAAATTGTAAGTACGTATAATATAGTGTGTGTGTGTTTGCTTGTAGGTATATAAGGCCACAAGGGCAATCGCTGGTTGGCCTATTGTTTTAAAAAGATAAATCTACGATTTACGAATTACGATAGAGGATAAGAGCACTCGACAGGGCCAGTGGTCGGCGGCTGCAATGCTGCGATGGAAGAATGTCAGTGGTTCACATAACGGTATTATCGAGGGCAATCAACTCGTGCATACACACACACACACACACACACACACACACACACACACACACACACACACACACTAGCACACTGAGAGCAGATGTTTTAAAAACAAAGAAGAGAAAAAAATGTATGGTTCGATATTATAGTAACATAATCGATTATTCGTCTTCGGTATATTCGCCACCGTCTTTGGAAATAATAGGTTTATTATATTATTATTATTGTCATCACGCGTCTTCAAGCTGAAGTAGTTGCAGTAATGCAGTAGGACTTACAGTATACTGCACGCCGCCGCCGACGAAGAACGTTCAATATAATATACCTGTACATTATATTGTATATCAAGCGATCGTAGACATTTATTATTATTTTTCTTCGTAAACACAACGATAAACAATCTTAACCCTTCAATTATTAGTTTTTAATTTGTAGCTGGTTTGTTGAACTGTCAGTTGTAGGTACGATAGCTACAAACACGAAACATTATCGACGCCTTCCCATTATATCATTAAACCAGCCATTGTATCTGGGTCCTGGGAAGTGAGTTAATACTCGAATATTTACATATTTTCATAACTGTAAAAAAATATTTTTTTTTTTAATTTTTTAATTTTTTTATTGGGTAACCCACGGCAACATAGGCCATTGGGTGTGGGGGAGGGCACAGTAGGTTTTTAAATTGGGTGGGTTGGTATACGTGTGTGTTGTGTTTTGGCAGAATTTCTAATGGGGCACCCGTAGGTTTCTGCCATGCCCCGGGTGGGGGGATGGCGGCACTTGTTCTCCGGACACCGTGACTTGCCCGAAGAAAAATGCCGCCCGCGGCCAAGGTATCGAACTCGGGCCGGCTGCGTCGCAGCCGACGCCTTAGTCCGCTCGGCCATTCCGTCCCCCGTAAAAAAAATATTGTTTTATTATAAAACTTCCAAAAATATTTAAAAAAACATATGAAATATTATTTAATTATGTAATTCAATAGTGAAACAATAGTAAGTTAGAGCAGCATTTCGAAAGTGGAGAAAAAACGAATAAATTAATCAAATAAATAAAATGCACACTTAAGATTATTGATTAATATTATTTGAATCCTAAGTCTAAAAAAATACATAACTAAACAATTTGTATTCGCCGTACTGTCAACGTACGTGTTTTTGGCACGCTCATCAAATTTTTTATTAGTCCAGTTCTTACAACTGTGTAATACACCAATACACCATTGCAGAAAGAGTAGCATTATTTATGCTAAACATTGTAATTTATGATCATAAAACACTTAAGAAAATACATAACTTATAATTAAGGTTATAGTCTATGTTGGACTATCGACTTGCGTACCTACTCACATAATATAACAACATAAAATAAGAAGCCTGTGTGAAATAAACAAGATATTTAAAGTCAAACTTAATTTAATGGAGCAGTGCGATACCGTTTCATATTTGCAATGTTAACCTATAAGCATTTTAAAAAGTAACCTATATGCCCCAAAGGCCTTAGAACGCTCAAAAAAATATTATACAAATCCTTAATATTAAAAATGACTTCACAGGAAAAACTCTCACACCTAAATTATATTATGTCGAATTTTGATAATTTTTTTTATCTAAAAGATGTGACATTTTTTCAGGTTGGATCAAAGACTGAATTTTAATTTAATTTTAAATAGTGCTAGAAAAATAACAAAAATTTCAAGACACTACGCCGTAGCCTATGGTAATTTATTTTTGAAGAACATCAAAAGAATAAAATTGATTTTATCGAGAACTGGTTTTACATAAAAATTCCAGTTTTTCTTTAATTTAGATTCTGAGCGCGGAGCAAGGTAGCTAGTGGTTTTACAATGGTGTTTATTATTTTTTTTTTGTATACAAAATTTCTACCAGAAGGAGTGCTTTGATTTCAACATAATATAGTATCTTATCTTTTAGCAAATTGGATCAAGATGGTACTTTAGAGACATCATTAATGTATTTATGTATCGTAGGTAGCCGCAGTATGTCCGTATAAATATAATGTTAGTACCTATATCGGGTTATATAATACAAATATTTTATTTTTAAAAAAAATAACAGAAATTGCAATGTATTTGCATTCAATAGCATAATATTTACATTCCTGTGATTAATTTTGTTAATTATATGGAATAATAATGTTCAGATCATTAATTTTCTTTGAATAAATTACATTCAAACAGTGTATAGATACATAATTGAGTAGGTACATAATTGTTGATGGAAAAATGGTATACACACAAACCTAATAAGTACAATTCATATGCGATTTAAGTTATTTATTACACACAAATCAAGTCCGTGGGCGATGCACCAGAAGCGATTCCGTCCGTCGCTTCTACGGAAATGCAAGTTTTGACGGATACACCGTCGGCCGAATCGACTAACAGCGAAGAATTGACACCTGCAGCTGTAGGAACTAGGCGACATGGACTCGCAGTTACCCGTCTCATCGACTTTGCTGACATTATTGAACTCTTAAGCATTTGATCAGTGAACAAAAAAATATATCAACAAGGTACATCGAAAAAACCCAAAAACACTGCCATTTCACGAGAAGAACGATGTGTAATAAAGCTCTCCATGGATTTGGATTCCTCCAATTTGCTTAGTAATTTTATATTTGTATCTAGAATGTTTATATTATGCTGTATAATATACAGTGTATATTATACATAAATATTATTGCACAGAGCCCACTATGTAGGGCGTAATATATTATCAATACAAATATAATATTTGTACCGGGTTCAATACTAGTATACTTGATATAAAATGACGTCATAATGTTATATAATATAACAATTGGATATTAAATATTAATTTTAATTTCAACAAATACAATTTTAACGATATTAATAAAATAAAAAAAAAAATTGGAAACTGAAAATATCCGTACACAACTCAAATATTTTGAAAATGTTGTGGTGTATAGAAAATGCTATTATACACATTCAGTCAAAATTGCATGTATCTACGGTCATTTGTTTTAGAGTTACACCAAAAACCAAAATCGATTTTGTCAAAAATCAATTTTGCGTAAAAATTCCCGTTTTCCTTTTTTCTTAATTTTTCTTTTGTTTTTCACGGTACTTTTGAAAACTATTAGGAGATTTTTACTTTTGACCCCCCAAAGTACCAACTATAGATTCACTTTCTTATCAGAAAAAATACTGTAGAAGAAAATTGAAGTACTTTTACTGTCCTAAAAGGTGATAACAGACACACATCATTGTAAAATCAATACATTCATCGCTCCGCTCAGAATCTAAAATTAAAAAGAAAAACTCATGAATTTCTAACTGAAAAATAATTTACAAAATTTGAAAATTTTCTCATGGCTATAAATAGTTTAAAAAAACAAAATAGTTTAATAATGTTACCATAATGGCAAATGCTAATATAAACATTTGGTGAACATTTTGAGTGTATACGTTTTTATCAAGAATAATTCAAAATAAATTCACAAAATCCCAAAAATATCTCAAGGCTATAAATAGCTCAATAACAGTAAAAAATACTACAACATATAAAAAATAATAATACAAATATTTGGAGAAAATTTCAAGTTTCTACGGTTATTAGAATTTGAGTTATACCAAGAAAATAAAATCAATTTTTTAAAAATTAGTTTTGCACTTTTGCGTAAAAATTATCATTTTTTCACTTTTTTTTGTTTGTTCTAACGCTTTCTAAAACTAAAAGGAATTTTTAATTTTGATTTCTTAAAAGCACCAACTATACAATCACTTTTCTATCAGAAAATATGCTGATGTCGAAAGTCGTATCATTTTTACTACCCCAAATATTGATGACAGACAGACAAGAAAGAAAAAACATACATCATTGAAAATACGATGCCTACATCCATTCGATACGCTCAGAATCTAAAATGCTCAAAAAATTAAATGTAAAATTGTTTACTATTACATAATATACTCAAATAGTCAACAGACAACAATGCCCACACGAAACGCAATACAAAATGAATATATCGCACAGTTGGCTCAGCTTATTGAAATACCAGTCGTATTAAAGCTATACCTACATTATATCATTTATATATTACTACAAATAAGTAATAAATATAATTACGAAATTGCTATTTGTTAATCCCATCTCGAAAAAAACTATTTCTAAATAATTATACTTTGTACTAGGTAAACTAAAGTATTGTTGAAGTATAATTTTGTAATAGCTTATATAAGTCTGACATTTTTTTTTCTTTATTCACAACATTTAAACATGATTATTATGTAATTACTTTTTCAGCAATAACTTTATTAATTATGTATGGTACGTTATTACAACATTTAATTTCTATCGTAAAAATATGTAAATCATTTATTTTATAAGTATTATTTGAATACTGCAATTAAATTGCATACATTAAATTGTGTAATTACGTTTAAAAAAATATATTTATAAGTTCTTCATGGTAATGAAAAAAACATTTATTTATTGTTATGGAATTATATGATTTTAAATTACTTGGATCTCTGAAAAAAATATTTCTATATTTGACTTAAAAAAATACTCATTGCATAAATGTTTAGTGCATTCGAACAATTAATATATTCATAGTTATTGGGAAGTTTTCAATTTTTATTATTTGTAAGATAATGGATAATTTATCGGTAGATAATCATATTTAATTTCTGCAATAAATATATTATATATAGAGAGAGGGAGACTGAAAGATAGAGGGATTATAATAAATATCCAAATGCACAACGTCATACTATGACTTACATATTTTATTGTAATTAATGCAGTTTGTGGTGAATTTATATAATTATTTCTTGAATTCTGTATTTATGTGTTATTATTTATTATAATATAGTCATACGTTATGAATTATTATTAGTTATAACTAGTTATTACTGTAGGCTTAGCTAATTGCAAAGTCTTAAATACCGTCATAGTTCCTAAATCCTTATAGGTATTGTTAGAATTAATAGTTTGGTTATTCTAAAAGGTATGGAACAATGAACCATTATACTACATTTAAATTTCACATAACAGTGTTACATCAGTTGGGCAAATACTTTAATTAAAGTCGATGTAATTAAGGTTTTTAGAATGCATTACCTACAAAATATGTATCGGGTCCCCTTTTTAGGGATTCTTCAAATCATATAAATTATATGAATAATATAGCTATAATATAACCTAATCTAACCTAATAAGCCTATTAGATATACGTGTGAAATTTTATTATTAGTATGAAATAATATATCGTTGTATTTGAACTATATGAATAAAACAACTTCTCATTTCATTTACATTGAAGTCATTGATTACCCTACTACGTCTAATGGGCAAAATATAAAACATTATTTATAAATATTATAATTATAATAGGTTTAGGTGATTATTTCGTAATTATGTTCTATCTTATATTTTTAAATTTAAATTAATTAAATAAATTCCAAGTAGACGTGAAAATATAATATCCGTTTATATTTTAAGAGAACCAATATTTATAATTTTACATTTATGCCTCGAATTTTCAACGCGTGACAATAATAAATCACCTAATTTTAATTTTTTTATTTTTCAAGTAGAACTGATTCTCGGACTCAGAACCTGGGTATAATAGCCTTAAAGTCTTCGAGGTTTGTCTTATTAATTTGTATTCAATCCGTTAAACAGTTACACAACACGCTTCGCGAACAATGTTGTTCACATTTTACGTTATAATATATCGGCTGTATTGGCTATATAATATATGAAGTATGATATCAAATTCAATTATTTATTGATATAAACATGTGCTGCACGAATGACGTATCAAGTACAACTTGTCTGCACGTAAAAAAACAACATAATATGTAAATCTCCTCCATAATCTACGGAGGAAAGTAATTATTTATCCATATGGTAATTATTATTTGTTTATCTTTATTTTAATAACATTTCTAATAATTAAAATAAACCAGACAAGAATCGATATCATTTTTTTAATTACAATATTATGCATTTTATTATTAAATATTTTCTGTAGACCACTTTGTATCATAATTAGGTAAGTACATATTATATAACATAGTTTAAAAATTATATTCAACCGGTATTGCAAGTGAATGAAATATAAGTACAACTAATACATTGAAATTGCGCGATAACAAGAATACGATTGGCAATATATACATTATACTTATTTATACCTACATAATAAATATAATAATTATTATTACATTAGCATTTAGCACGTGGTATAAAATAAAGAATCGTGAACCCTGCAAGAGTGCGTGTGGTAATTATCAGTAGTATTAATACTGTTTAGGACTTAAATCGAATGCAAAACTCGATGTAAAAATTGTGGACAAATCATAATATTATTATGATACCTATTATATTTATACATATAAAAACAACTTAATTAGTGTGAAATCGAGATACTTTATTTTTAATTCTTTAGACTTGCGTATATACATCCAGAGGCACCGATGTCTTTCGAAACGCCTATGACATAATTATTTTTAAAGCTTAAGCACCCACCCATACCACAGTATAGGTACTAACAAAAAATTTCTCCAACTGTTAGTTTACCTATGACGTTTGTTATAGGCAATACCAACTTTCGGTAATCGGTGCCAATATATAATATACACCATTACTATTTACGTTTACTTTTACGTCTCTAATATATAGCCATCGTATGACACGATCGTAATAAATATAATGTACAACATCAAGCAGACATATTACTCCAGCCGGGGCAATCTGTCTGCGACATTCATTGCACTTTTTTTAGGGTTGGCACTTTTATATATGGTCCTTGGCTGTATTTGTGTTTATAGTTAATCGTTGAATAATAATAATTATAATCGAGTATAATACAATAGTAATTGTGTAACTCATTATGATCCAAGGTATTTTTATTCATTATAAATACATTTTAAATAATACACCTACATTACAATCAGGATAAAAAGGGATGGTCGCAAAACAATATTGTGGTGCTAAAACATCGAAGACGTGTCTTCCTATGGTCTCACAAGATGTTCATTATATATTATAGAAATTCGGTAGTATGATAAAACTTGCTCATGTTTGGATTATAACTTTTTACACTTGAGTCAATTAAATACTATAAACCACATACAATAATATATTAATATATTATAGTATATACAATATGCATACTATTTAGTAATTATATTTTATACTAAAAGACAATTAATCAGTCATGATGCGAAAATGATAAAAGTAATATTATCATTTATCACGCTGCAATACCGCATGCAAATTACCGAAATTTTCTTCTGTAGTTACTTACAGTATATATTATATACAGACAATTTTAGTTAGTGATCGAAGCAGAGGGGGATACGGTGGAATGACATCCCTCCCCTTTTCTATAAATAAGTATTATTACTTCTTTATAAGAAATAAGTGCCTATTTGTTTACTCATTTAATATGACAATACTAGATCTAATAAATCTAAACGTAATTTCATACAATTTTACGTTGATAAGATAATATATTAATTTAGATCCAGGACGTTAAGACTGTTAGGAGTTTGCATGTTTTTTAACAATCATTCAAAACATAAATACGTGGTAAATTTGTTTCATATTATAATACTAGAAGTTGAATGCAGTATTATTAATTTTGTATATTTAGCTATTTTTTTCCATATAAAAGCGCTTATTTTGTTATATTTGTATTAGAAGTGCATTTTTCACGCATTACCTATACTATATTTAATATGAATTTTCAAAAAATTGGAAAAAAAATCAATTAAATAGATTAAATATCATTTGATAATTTATTACAAAATGTATTGGTAGGTATTAACAATTTTCGAAACATTTTACTCACACAATGTATTGTTCATTTGAGCAATAGTTTAATAGGTAATTATTATAGGCATAAATCATACACACAATTAAACAATATGCATTTATGAATAAAATGTTTGTTTTGTTTAAAGGCCAACTTCAAAAAGTAGAAAGATTAAGAAAGAATAATAGATACATGTTAATTTTAATTTTTTTGTTTTTTTTTTTAACGAAATACATATTTTTATTAGCGTATAATGCTATTTAAGTATTTTTGCATATTAATAGAGCATGGGAAATGTTTAGGGTATACTGCAAAAGTCATGTATGCATTTATTAATGTGTTATATAACATGATGTCAATATATATAGCCTTCCATAATATTATTTTTTCCCTTCTAGAGTTCAAAGTTATAACTCTTTTGATTAATTTTATAAAAGTTAATAAACATAATAAATACGAATGCGAAAGTTAGACACCAAACTAAAAACCAAAAATATATACTATATAAAAAAATGTATATGGGGCTTAACTTACCTACCTCCCCCCACAATCTACATGGTGTACGACTGTTTAAGCCATATGACCATGTATGAAAACGATATAAAATATGAAAGGCATCTTTCCACGTATTTTGAGCCACTTCAACCACGGATTTTAGTGATAATCTATTTTACCTACACGAGAATGATTAAATTATCGTTTGAACTATAATGTTATTTGATTGAATCTATAGTTCGTCTGCATGCAACTTTCGAGTATTTATTTTAAATGAAATAATTTTTTTGTGGATAACTATTTTGTCATTGTCGAGTTGGATAATCGTGACCACAATGTATTGTTTTGGCCGATCGGTGTGTTAAACAACAACTGCATAATATGTACCTATAATAGGCAGCCACCTATTATATTAGGTACTGTGATATTTGGCCACACCGTACCGGAAATTCGTTGCCAATGAGTTATTTTTGTACCCATACATCATATAATAATATATTATGCGACTTTAGGTACACGATTTTGGTGACGAAAACTAAATCGAGAGGGGCGTTTTTATTTTTCTCGCAAGTATTCCGTTTCGGGCATGATAGGTATACCTACCTACGTATTACATGACACCGACATCGCCGCTAATTCGAATTCAACTGTCGTTAACACGTGCGTCATTGCCATTCAAAATCGTTTATCTATTAAGTATGCACACGATATAATGCTATCCGTACGATTATGGCGTAGTATAAATACGCACACCGCACACGTATTTGTCAGGTATAGGTACACACGTTTATAGTAATATGAGAATTATTATTTTCATGTACGAACAATATAATATTTTACGTGCCTATACGTACGCAATTATATTATTGTTATTATGTCGTATTATTATTGATTCGCGGATGTTTCATATTATTCTTATTATTATTATTATTATGTTATTATGATATTATGTTTTTTATTCCCGCAACGAAATCGACAATTGGTTTTTATGATATCCAACAATAAAAAAAAAATTTTCATTTAAATATAATTTGCTACAATATTATTGTGTTGCTGGCTAATTCGTTATAATAATATCAGTTATTAATCAACCATCAACATCGCATAGCTCCGACAGCAAGGAAAACCAAAGAAACCAATTTGGAAAACAAATTACTATTTTAATGATGTATACTCGCCAAGGCCCTTGTACTGTCTTTTCTTGTGATATATTATTATCATATATAATTTGGTAAATTGCATACAGATTGACTCACCAAGCATGCTCACATTTTTTTTCATTGATAACAAATTTATTCAAATTCTGATTTTTGGAATTTTTAACTTTTTTAAGAACCATATTTTTAAATGCTTAGACTTTTAAAGCAATTAATATGTATTTTATAGAGATGATATCAACTTATATTTTTCAAATGATAGTCAGTCGCATTCTTGTAAATTGTCGATCAAATAATTTATTTAAATTGTTGATGTATCCAAATCAAAATTCAGAATAATAGTTTTTGAGTTATTCAACTACATGTACCCACTAAGGGTAATAGGTCTATGATAATGTTGTATGGAAAATATGTAGGCTATGATGATCTGAAAATTCAAAATTGTAATATTTTATATTTTTGTATTTTTAAGTACTATTTTCCTTAGTATATACTTTTAATAACTTGAAAACTAATAGTTTGAATTTTGACTTTCAAAAAATAATGTTAAAAAAAATGGGTTTTTATTTGAGAAAAAAAGTGAGAGAGTGTGTGAGCCCACCATTACACTCTGGGGAAGTAAAACTTCTTTCATAAGTAATTGGGCCCGTGAAATTATAAGTGAATTAGGGAGAGAGTGAAAAAAATAAATTCAATGAAAATTATGTAATTTACGATAGATATTTATAAAGCTATATATGGACATATATAAATAAATAAGCAAACCTGTCGTTTCATTCTTCCTGTCGTTACATTTTTCGTTCCTATTTTTTTCCACCCACACCTCAAGAGAGAAGTTTTACTTTAATAAGTATATATCAGCCACATAAACTCTTTAAATGGTAAAAAGATCTAAATAGTTGAAAATATGGTCCTTAAGTATACTTAAAAATGAATAAAATCATAATTTGGAGAAATTCATTATTAAAGGAAATAATGGGAGTGATCATGTTTTTTGTGAATCTCCATGTATATATCAAAACAATATCACAATGTACCTATACTTTGTACAAAAAATCAATTTAAAAACTATTAAAATAAATAATGCTTGGTAATGAGTACAATAGCTAACTTCTTAAACTATATTCACAATGATTAAATGTTTAAAATACTGATTTTAATTATACTTTTAAATTGCTTGATACTCGATACTCTATAGTAAATTTTATATTATTATTAAATATATTGTTTAAAACTTCAGGTGAAATAATTTAAATTTGGATGTAAAATTAATATTACTTCGTTAAGTGCTCTTTTTAAAAATATTTTTCCAATACTTTGATTTAAAATACTCTAACAGTTTGTACCATAGTTTATGTTAAGTATGGGACATTGGCATACGTAACTTTATAAGTAATTACGTCAATATTATACGTGTGATATATTACTACGCATATAATTTAATATTCTGCGCAGTAATAGATGATGTTAAATCTTAAATAGTACAATTATAATTTTAAATTAATAACAGTCAGTTATGACGTATGGCACGTTATCAATCCTTATAAGTTGAAAATAACATTAATCATTTTAAAAATTTTATTTTAGAACTTCACCATAATAACTATTAGTTTTTCCTCAATAATGGTTGGTTTGTTAAAGATATAATGGTTTGTGCCAGATATCAGGCAAGTAAACTACCAACATTCTTTGTATATCAGACTTTTACTACGTTAACAGTAATAATCTTAATTCTATATTGCTACCTTTATTGACGAGCTGTCATAAATAAAATAAATTCAAACATTTTTTACATATTATATACAATTCATTAAACTGAAAATGATTTTTCACAGCGTCTATAATCCATTGGAATCGTTCAGATTTACATCATCAACTGTAATCGTTGACACTGAAAACCCTGCACGCATGCAGAATAAATACATAATATTATATTAACTAATTATTAAGTAGTAAGTAAGTGTATACTTTAGCTAGTAGACGGGTTACTACCCCTCTCAAATTTAAAATTTAAATTAAATTATTTTTTATTTTACGTCATGCACGGTTTCACCTTAAAATAATGATTTAAAAAGTATTTTTAATAAGAAAATTCCTAAAATACAAGTAATCAATGGTAAAATAAAATAGGTACCTAGGTAATATAGAATTACAATTTCTATGATGCTATTTGTACAATGATTTACGGTTCATTAGTATGGTATTATGTCGTATTCATAACTGAGAGGAAATGATTACGATAACTATATTATAGTTATCTGCATAGATCGATGGTGGTGATGATTAAAAAATATTATATAGCCAAGTTGCATTGATTGTCATCATTGCAGATTTATAGGATAATGAAGAGAAAATCAAAACGTATGCAGAGAAAATCAATTTAATGCGTTGAAGCGTATACCTAATTTACCTTATTATATATCTATATTAAACAAGATGACTAAACATAAGTGAAACATATCTAATAAATGGTTTGTGAAATTAAAAGTCATAAGTGAATGAGCGTGTTGTTGCCAAAGTCCGAAATATAATGAACGAACTATATTCTATATTTGTTGAAAGTATTATTTGATTTGTACGATTAGTATATGTTCACTTTATAGGTTAAAGTTATATATGAGAACGATTTGAATTATTTTATTGATTTTTTTCTGAAGGAAACCAACTTGTTTTTACAATTATATCCTCAAAATGTATGCCTATTTTTAGTTCAGAATTTGAAAGTTTAATTTTTTTTTAAATATTATGTATTTGGAACAAAACACATTAAATATACTTAATAATTATTAATATATATGCGCCCGAACTGGACTCTCTATTATATATACTTAGCTACTATTATAAAAACTAGTCCTTCGAAAAATAATCATGTAGTTATTATACTAGGTAATAAATACTGGCCTCGAATATTATTCGTGTTCAAAGTCACGTATTAGTTCAAGTTCACGTGAAATTCACTTTGGTACCCGAATATCGTCTAGAAATGGACAATTAATGATTTAAAGTGTTTTCCATTGAATTATCAAGAATACAACCGTTGCGTTATTGTATAACTCATGTAGAACGAGTTCCAAAATACAATACTTAAATACAAATGTATCAATTTACTTTTTTCCGAAAATTATCAAGACGTTTATGTATTAGGTATATAATATTATGAAGTATGAATAAACTACTTCGTTTAACATTGTAAACATAAAACCATGTTTAGTTTATGTATGCCCACCTATACAGTGAACAATAATAATATAATAAGAAGTATTTGGAGGATTTCATTATATTTAGGTACGTACATTATTTTGACAAGCATTAATTTCAACTAGGTTAGAAGTTTGATTGTGTCATGGACAGTCTTGCAGGTCTCTTGGACTGAAATAATTTATAAAATATGATGTTTAAGTGTCAAGATTAAACAGTGACATTATTTAATTTCTGTTTAAAAAAATTTTCTGCCTTATATAGTTCTTATGCATGTAAGTATATTACATTGGATCATTTTATTTTTGAAGATCACTGAAAATGATTAGCAGAGAGGCCACATTACGGTAGAGGTACTAAAATAATTAGAAAGAGACCGTAAGTACAACAGTTCAATGACTATTCTGTAAAAACAAAATCAATAGTATAATTGTATGTTATTTTAAGTTTTTTTTTATTAATTTCATGTTCCGCAAATTCCAAGTACAATCCCGCACTTGCTCCGTCTACATAGTTCAAGGCGCTGTTTAAATATAAATCTGCTTATTATAATATGATAGATCCGGTAGCATATTATATAATATTATAAAATAATATGATTTTTATAAAAAACATACATATACACTTTTTAGGTACATAGATGCCTAGTTGGAAAAAAAGTTATTTTGCAAGCACGATGAGACAATACCACGTGTATAATATTATGCAATCGCCAATGCGTATTAGATGAAGTGCAACAGGAGTTTGGTGCCAATAAACGACTTTTTTATTAGTAATATATTAAGCTAGTTCGCATTAATTATTTAATATTATGATATCTCAATAATTAAACGGTATACCAGCTACACCTATACCGTATAATACGCGGCAGAATATTATCGGCGATTCGCGCTTTTTTCATTTGACGCGAAAACCCGTTTAAACGGTGGACTGCATGTAGTTTAAGTCAGTTGTTTATGAAGAAAACATAATAATATGATCAAAAATAAAAAAAAACGAAACGTAAAGTGCCATGGCATGATACGTGAGCAAGTCCATACTTATTCACTCGTAAATTTATGCCGATCGCAGCCCCAAATGGCGGGTCGTGCTGCTTGTTCGACGGCTGTTTAATTTTATTGTATAATATTATTACTCATTATATGATAAGTGCAGTACCTAATGTGGTCGGTGACGATGAGTTTATAAATTCTTCAGGCGCCTCATTTAAAGCCTTTTCACTCGCGATGGTTGTTTTACTAATTATTCTTATTATCGCTATAATATGTTGCTTTGACTTGTCCACAAGGAAACCCGCAGTTGGCCCGTCTTCATGTTGAGATGGTTATCTCGTATAATGAGTTTGGCCGGTGACTGTGGTCATAATATTACGATATTACGATTTCAGACACGTAAAGGCACACACAAGGATAATCGGAGCGATCGCTTCTGAAAATGTTGTCATAAACAAGTACGAGGTATCTATGGGTAGGTACTTACTAAGCACATTATAAAGGTAAAACGATTTCGGTCGATAATTATTATTAATAAATAATAGGTAATCAATCTAATCGATATACCAGAACCAGATACGTCCTATAAACTGGCTAATGGCAATCGGCATTTGACATTCCGTGCAAACGATTCGATTTGATCATCATTTCAGTTAGGTATTAATGAATTATATAACATTAGGTAAGTATATTATAATATTATTCTGCTAATAGCACCTAATAAATGCACACATTTCGTATTTATATCAAATTTTATTTTATTTAATATACTTTCAATTTTAGGTATACCTACGTTTAATCCACCTCTCGGGTAAATTAAGTTTATACAATTCTGTTATATTATTTGTACCTATAGTTAGTTTTAACTAGATGACGTTTATAATATATATTTTTCATAAATATAAACATTATAAAATCAGTTTATACATAATTATGTCATTGTAATGGCTATGTCTATGGCTTACCATTTTATATAATTATATTATAAAATATATAAATCAGTAGAATTTTAATAATATATAAAATCTTAGTTCACGATAACACGTAACAATAATACTATAATTTATCAAAATTATATGTAGACTTCGTTACAATAAAATAATTTAATGTTTCAGTCACCACTAACCTAAGTATACCTTTATTCTTTAGAAATAAAAAATGCATTTAATAGAATATTTTATACATATAAAATAATGGACAAGTTAATATCTTAAGTTTAATTAATTTGTTTATTACCAAATAATATAAAAAAAGCTCATTGTTATTTAAACAAAAGTATAAAACTACAAAATTATATTTTCTACCATACACAAAAAAATAAATATAAATTCAAAGCTAATCTGATGTTAATATTACCTATAATTATTTGTTCTCATTTACAATTTATTTTCAACAAATTTGGTTATTTCGGTTGTATATACTATAATATATGAACATTTCGCAATTTCAATGTTTTGGTCTTGTTCAACTGTTTATAGTTGAACGATAACATTTAGTCCAAACACATAATATTATACACGAAATACTGTGTAATACAAGTTACAACTGACCGATTAATGGCTGGACTTAAAATATATTATAATGTTTAGTACGCTTGTAATTAATTATTTAATGCGTAACAGTTGTAGTACTTATGTACGGTAATGTAATATATAAGTAATGAGAATTTTTCAAAGTATATTTTACCTTATCGTGTCAGATATTACACAATTCGTGTGTGTTTACAAAATATGATATATTATATTATATAGTCGATGATTGAAAAATTTGATAAATAATTCCGGAAAAATAAAAAATATGTTCATTTGAGTTTTAATATTGACGATGACCTACACGGCTACACATAGAGTAAATACGGTTTGATGGTATTCCTCTATAGTCTAAGTTATTTAATAATATTTTATAAACCATGTAATTGTTAAAATGTTTTTATTTTTATTATTTGGTTTATTGTTTGATCGTGTATTATAGCATTGTACAAGTGTTAATAACATCATTGAATAGTTAATTAAATAATTGTAAAGATGTTTAAAAACCAGCAACCTTGACCAGCTCCAAATCGAGAAAATTTCCCAATACTTTTGAATACGTAAACAATCCTTCCTCTTATAGATGGCGATCCCTAAATATTATATACCTACACAGAATGTATAATTTCTTTAATAGCAAACAATCACTATTTCAAAAAGTTGTACCAATTTATTATTTTTGAAAAGTTAAAATCAATTTTGTGTTGTACTTATTTTATTCACTCTTTTTGGCAAAACAACAATCAACTTTGGAATTTTTTATGCCAACTGATATATTTTATATTAAATACTATAGGTAATATAGATGTTTTCTAACTGAACATTCTTATGCTGTATTAGCATTTAACATACATTTTTACCCAACGTATTGTAATAATATATTGTTTTATGTTTTGCATAAATGTAATTAATACATGTATGGTGATTTTTTTTTTATATTAAACAGTTCATGAATTAATATGCTATAACAGTATGATTTAGGATTGTCTACTGTATAAGATATTAAAATATAAATTATAAAACTTTTTTTCATGATTTATACTGTTGATTTAAAATACTGTAATAAGTATATTAATTAATCAATGCTAATACTGACTTAAAAATGTGTAAGAAATCAGAAATGTTATTGGTACCACTACCAGTGTTAGAAATGTTGTGATTTGCGTTACTATAATTTTAAATATCATATACAAATAGTTAAATATTTTTTATACCTATATCTAGACACTTCAAATTTATTGACGTTAATCCTCATTAATTTATATCCACGTTTTAGTTTAGTTATTAATTGAGGTTAGTAGTTAAAATCACTTTTTATATTTAAAATCATTTTTGTATTAGTAATAAAAATGGCAACAAATTATTTGTTATTATGCCTAAGAGCCTGTTATTAAAATCCTTCGGAATAAAAATGTCAATACCAACCACTCTATATACAACCTATTTCTATAAAAATAGCTATTATAACTCTATAAACTATTGAATACTATTATATTTCAAAATATAAAATAGATAATATTCATAAGACAAGTAATTATGTACAATAATGGTTAATAATTAATATTCAAAAGCTATTAAAAACTTTATATATCTGTAAATAATGAAATCAAACATACTAGTTATTTGGAAAAGTTTAGTGTCGGGGCAACAAAATTCTATAGCCTATGTCTGCTATGATTACAGATTAACCGTTAATGTTTTTATAGCTACAAATATGTTAATTTATAATTTAAAACTAATAAATTTCAATCAATTTATACTTTCATGAAATATGTTAATACTAACATTAAGATCAATATGTATTATTGATGTTATAATAAATACAATTTTACTATGAAAAAAACTAGTTAGTAAAATTAATCATAATTGATAATTAAAAATGGATAATTATTAATTTTAAATTATAGATGTAGCTTAATAAGCTTTAATTATCAGTTTATCAGTGTCCATGACTAAATTTACATAGTCATAAAATATATATTTCAATTATAATAAAATTAATAATTATATTATATTGACCCATATATGGCCGTATAAGAATTGAAAATTCAATGAATACCAGAACTTAGAATAATAGTTATTGAAATGTATTAACTTGAGTCATAGATTTGTACCGAGTAGAGGTTTCAATGCTTTAAAAAAAATTTAGTCGATCATGAACATTTTTGTTATTAGAACGAATCACGACCCAATTCTAATTATATTCTTTTTAATACTAAACCTATTAATAGATCCACTTAACATTGTACACGTTATATGTAGGCAATGACGTATCCAAGGGGGTGGTTAGGGGGTTGTAACCCACCGAAAATTGTTAAATAATAATACAATTTTCATTATTAAATTATTTTCAATAAAATTCGTCAAAAATTAATTTTAACACCCCTACCCCACCACCAATCAAAAAAAATGCTATTTTCCATTATCGGGGTGAAGCATAGCATTTTTATCTCTCGCTGGAACATCAATTATTTAAGCTTTTTCCTTTTAAACGAATGAACTGATTTAAATGAAATCTTAAATAAACAATCGCGATAGTCTGAAAAGTACACGGATTTAAAAATTATCTTTGTAGGTCAGTTTTTATATATATTTTTTTTGGATCACTGGTAGTTTTGACAATATAGATAAATCCAAGCTTCTGTAGTAACAAACAAGTTATAGGCAAATTATTATTTAAAATAAAATATTTTCAATTTTTGCTAAAACATGTTGTGGTTTAAACTGTTTTTTGTATATTTATCAATTAGAGATTGTGTATAATAATTTAATTTTTAATACCTAATATATTATGTCTAAAAGAATTTAAAGTGGTGGTGGAACAGAACGACAAACCTATAGCAAATATTATCACCAACAACAATAACAAAAACAAACAGAAATTCATCAGAGGGCTCATGAGTCATGACTATCCGATATGAACAATGATAATTTAAAATATAATATAATCAATGACGATAATATAAAATTCAGCCACTTACAACAACAGTATATGAATCATAAGTTGGAAATCTCAAATTTACACGTGTATAGAAAATGTTTGAGATAAATCATGGCGATCAATAGTTTATATTATATTTTATGATATACCTAACCTATATTATTATCACCTAGAGTCACATAAAATATTATGTTTGAGTACTCAATGTGTCAATCTTGAATCACAGTATAAAGAGTACTCTTTATACTGTGCTTGAATCAACACAACTGACAAGTGTCAACACGGTTTGATGGCAAGCAAGTACCTATAATTAAAATTAAATCTGAGAATTACGTCCTATTTACGGTGTGTGCGTCTACCAAAAAATACGACTACCTATTATTAACATATTTATGATTTCTATTAGACGGCATTGCGTGTACCTGCTTCACAGGGCCTGTAGTAATTATTGTTAGAGGACATTTACCCATTTCAGGTGTACATTTAACATATCCGTGATGAATAATATATTATAATTAATATAGCGTGAATGTCTCGGGCGAGTCGTTGCGGTATCATCATAATATATTGTATGGATGACAGGTTATTTTATTATTTTTTATTTTCTTTACGTACGATCATTACGAGAAAACAATACCGGAGACCTTGAACTTGTGTTTACATTCCGTTTCTATATGAGCACGCGTTAAAAATAATTACCTCTCCTGAGTGATGGTTTCTTGTTTCGGGGTCTCACAC
Source organism: Metopolophium dirhodum (assembly GCF_019925205.1). Taxonomy (NCBI): domain Eukaryota; kingdom Metazoa; phylum Arthropoda; class Insecta; order Hemiptera; family Aphididae; genus Metopolophium; species Metopolophium dirhodum. Next base: position 18,177,688 of record NC_083565.1, on the reverse strand, counting down.
CCACTGTCAATCTTACGAAATGTTGTTTTTGTGCTCATGTCCGAACGAAAACAGTAAGTTGCTACTGGAATCATTTATACAGTGTTGAGTGTGACTCGGCAGAATGCTTTCTTAAATTTTCACTCAAAGCCGTTAAAGGTGTACCTACTTATACTTTTAGTACCAGGTTGTCAACAAATATTTTACCAGAGTTTTTTTCTTAACCTTGTGAACAAATTGATTATCACACGTCCAGCAAAAATATGGGTGTCTGTATATCTTAGTTTTTTATTGTTAAATTAACATGACATTTCGAATCATATACACACAATAGGTCGTTGTAAATTATATTATTCGCGCAAATAAATCTTTTTAATTATTTTAGTAGCATATATTTAGAGAGAGTGTTGAGGGAGAGAGCATAGAGGGAGTGACTGAATCGAATTTATTGAGCCTGGCGATGAAGGATTAATCGTTTAAACACTTAAACTGTTATCGTGTCCGGCAACAAAACGTTTTACGTTAAATTTCTGGGATTGAGCCTACATTCATAGTTCAAATTAATAAAAGTACATTTTAGATTCTGAGCGAAGCGATGTATGTATTGATTTTACAATGATGTGTGTTTTTACTTTCATCAACTTTTGGGAGAAAAATGCTTCAATTTTCGTCAACAGCATGTTTTCTGGTAGGAAAGTGAATCTAGTTGATACTTTGGAGGATAAAAAGTAATAAATAGTTTTCAATAACGTCAAGTAATACAAACAAAATATTAATGTAAATTGCAAATTTTATGTAAACCCAGTTTTCAAAAAAATCGATTTTGTTTATTAGTGTAACTCTAAAAAAAAGAACCGAATATTGATACAATTTTTACTGAATGTTCATATTAGTAATTTCTATACACCATAACATTTTCGAAATATAGCAACTCTTTTTGAGCAACTATTTTTCATAAGAAATAAGTCATAAGAAAATTTCGTGTTTTATTAGATTTTTTTAAATGTATTATTGTTGATACAAAATTGTTCACACTGTCGAAAATCTTGAAAATGTAATACAAAGTTGCTCCAAAAATTTTGTTGGTGTAAATTAAAAAAAAAGTTTATCGTAAATCCACAATAATTTTTATGAGCGTGTGAAGTTAAAATGTTGACAAATTTCGTCAACATCACGAGAATGGGCAAATTATTTCAAGTTAGAAATTCATAAAAACTTTTCTTTAAAAGCTTTGAAAATGTAATACAAGAAATTGTCAAGAATCCCCTTAAGTTTTCCTGCATTTTAACAAAAAAAAATGTTTATTGAAAAGTCCTATACATTTTTACGAGCGTTTGAAGCTGGACATAGGATATTCACTAGTTATAATTAACAAATTCTCATATAACGATTATCTTATATTTTATCGTTATTCAAAAACTAATAACCGAAGATACTTGAAATTTTCATCAAATGTTTATTTTATAATTGTGTATACCTACGTCCTACATGATCAAACTTTCTAAATATTTAGACTTGTTTTGTGTTGTTTATAGACATTTTCAATTTTCAACTTTTTCAACAATATTATGTTTATTGGGTACAAAAGCTTAAAAGTTTAATACAAGGTAGAAAATTTTAAAGATCCATAGGTATGATTTATTTTATAAGTATTTAAAGTTCTAATTTTGACAAAATGATTTTGAATATTTTAAAACTATTTTGTAGTTAAAAAATTAAAAAATCTTAAATTTTTATAGCTAAAGATTGAAAATTTAAAACTACGATTCTCATAAATAATTTGAACTATAAACAAACAATTTAAAAAAAATTAATATAAACACAGTTATTTTTTACAGACATTTTAAGCTCAAATTCGGACGAAATTACATAATAAAACCAATAATAACAATTTTAGTTATTTTGTTGTATCTAATTTAAAAATATTATTCGTGGGTATGATATGTAACTTTTAGAGTATATAATTATATTTTATACACACAATCACATTTTTAAATGTAATTTTTTTCGGCAAAAATAAATTGTAACTTACTGTTGACTAGTTGACTGGTGTACTAATGCCTAGTAGTAAAATAAATTACTTTTATCACAATAATATCATAAAATATACTCGGTTATATTATAGGCTGACAGACTAGCCGCCTTCGCTTAGAATCGTTTTTCGTATACAATGATTTTATATCATTGAATTCAAATTTAACATCATCAATTACAGTGACTCACTTCTAACTTGCTGTACAGCAGAGTGACACCGACTTACCAGCTTTTTATTTATAAGTCTAGAAACTTGAGAATTTAATAACAGGTTAACAATAATTGATAAATTGATAAATTTCTCTTTCAGCAATATAATCATTGAATATATAGTCGCAACCTTTTTTTTTAAAGCTTTTGATGTTATAATTTTGACGAAATTTGATATACCTAACTCGTACAAGAACGATTATTATTTTTATTCGACTTAGTTTTTATACAATGTTAATGTACAGTGTACACTGTTATTATTTATTTCAGAATGTTTTGAAAGTAGGTATATCATTCTATAGTTTCTAAAAATGAATAACTATTAATTGTAGTGTTCAATTTATCGTTTGAGACTATATAATCAAGAAATCTCTTATTTGAACTTTAAAAGTCAAAAAGAAACGCGCGTCTGTCCGGAAACACAAACCTCTCATAGTATATTACTCTTACTCTCGTGCATATTATTATTATATTGATATTCTGATAGTTGATACCTATACCTACATGACCACTGTACAGCGATAGACAGAAAACATTTTACACGATTTACTTACCAGCAAGTATATACCTATATTTACGTAACCGTAAACATTTTTCATTTTATAGCGACTAGCCGGAAACATTCGACCGCGTCATGGCTTTTTCCCAAATGCGCAAACCACACGCCGACTACTTTCTCCCAAATGCGCAAACCTCTCGCAGGTCTGTAGCTTCAGGGTCAATGGGGGCATTGCCACACCACACCTGCATCCGTTGCTCCCCTTAGCAGATTTTTGAATTTGAAATTTATCGATTATTTCTCCATAACGAAACGCGTAAGCGATGTTCTAGGTACGTGATAAGACGATGTATTGTGAAACGTATAAAATAATACTATACGTGTAGGCACGAACGTACCGCGAGTGCTTTCATCATACATTTTTATAGTTTTTGCCTCTTTGATATTGATTAATTAATGCGATCATAAACTATGGGAACTATATTTCAATACTATGCAAAATTTAAATAACAAATTGGCACAGTTACTTATTTTGAGTATTTCCACTCCCCAAAATTCGGTTTTACCCTCCTGATAATTTGGTCTGACCCCTACGATACGGCACTCCAGACTGATAACGTTCGCAGTTCACACTTCACTACAGTACCTGGATAACCTATAATATATATAGGTAACACCTTGTTATCGTAGATTTCTGGTATTGCGACACTCCGATGATGATATTAAATATTATATGTCATAAATTCCCGGTAATGGAAAAACATTACAAAAAAAAAAAAAAAAATCGGTACAATAGTTTTTCCTTGCGCACGTTCTCCAAGAAGCGTTCGACATCGCGAGACCGTCCGTCCACCGGACACGCGTCATGTGCGCTGGAATGTCGGCGCGGTGGGGGCGCGGTGGAGCAGCTAACCGGTCTTCGGACCGTCGGATCTCCCCCACGCGGGCCGAGAGCGCGCCGAGTTATTAAAAGACTTGGCGGGCCACCGACGAGTTGCAGTCAAGTCCAAACGCGGCGGACACACGCACACCGACCAATCTGTATAATATCGTCCGATATCCTTCGGCGACGGGCCATTTACGACTGCGGGACAGGACACCAGCTACAACACCCGTGAATTCCGAGGATCAACAGGTGAGTCGGCCGACGATGTGGCGAACTATACATGTATACCGGCTTTGTGTATGACGTGAATTCGACAATTGCCGCTCATTCGATTTGACCCATAGGCACCTCTCCCATATTGAAATATCGTAAAATCATCCAAACCACTCGGAAATAGTTTTGTGTGGATCACTCTCGACATTTCGCGGGCTACTGAACAATATAATATTTCGTGCTCACCGAAAGATTTATTATTATTATTTTATACGCTGGAAGTTAACTATGTTACAATATATTATACAGTCAGTGTACAAAAAAACAGAGTAAAAATATTTTTTCGCAGTCTTTTTACCGGTTCGTTGACGGCGACTTGCCCGAACAGTGTATACTGCCACTGAAACATATTATTATGCCACTAGACGATTATAATATACGATTCGTTTAATCGTTTGTTACTAATATAGAGGCAAAAGCTTTATAATATGATTATGATAGGTAGGTAATAGTAATATTTTCGATTTTTAAACCTCTTCCAGTATGACAAGTTTATGAGTCGATAAGATTTTAATAAACTAATTCACATTTAATCGAAATAAAAAAGTTCAACATTTAACTCGATCGTTTGATCGGAAAAAATTATTTGTACTATCGTATTTAAATGAAAAGTGACCCGGTGTTCTATATTATTATGTATATTGTATATTATCTACAGTGCTGTAAGTATACTATCAGATGACAGATTTATATGGTCGGTACTTCTGCGGGCGTTCGTTTATATAACTGTCAGGAGATGGCTCTTGCGGAACTTATTTGAACTTTGACATGGTGCAGCTGATTGTTATTCTAAACATTTAAATAAATAAATAAATAATGTTAAAAATGCACAATAAATGAACATACGCAATAAGGAACAAACGGTTTTTATATAGTTTAATCGAATGCAGTTGTTAAAAGTTAAGCGACTTGATCCCAATGAAAGCTATTTGTACCGTTACTTGTAATTATAAAACTATAACATATATTATAGCTGATTACTTAGAAACTATAAACATTAGATAGGTAGGTACTTTGAAAATATAAATAATTACATTTTTTTTATTGATATTTTTTATAACTACGTTGGCAATTACCATTAGTTGCATTGTATTTACAATTGATGTTTGGTTAGATAATATATTAAAATACTAATACTTAATACAGTGGAAAAATTGTCATTTAATTTTAAATTACACAACAATAATATATTTTGTATTATTTGTGAAACAAGTTTTAAGTTGATAGTTTCTAGCACAGTTAGGTATGAAAATAACCTCTTTTACTTCAAGTTTTTATTATACGAGTACCTACCTATATTTAGTAGTATTAGTTATTTACATACATGTTAATATCATCTATTATAATATAATATATCAATACAATACGTGTATAATATAAATAAAACAAAAGGATTACTGAATTTGTTACTATAATAATTATTAATTAATAAGCACCTAGATTTAATTCACTTCTATTTATTTCTTTTTTTTTTGAGAAACTGTAAAGACAAGAACATTTTTAAACGGCGAACATAAGCGAATACCACAATTATTAGTCTACATAAAGTCTAATGGCATTTTTAAAAACATTGGATTTTCGAAATCAACACTTAATATGTATGACGTATTGACATGTTATAACTTATAATATATAAATAATTTATTATATTATATCTTTATAAATATTTAAGCAATATTAATTAAAATGATCGGTGTGACTTATAAAATCAAGGTTGTCACGAAAATTAATTGTCCTTCTAACTTAAAAAGTTGAGTTTTCTGTACAGTCGTACAGGTATAATAATATGGTGTACCTATACCATTATGCTATTCTTACAACTCCAAGCTTTGCGGACGTTGTCCCTCTTATTTCAAACATTTTTCGTATTTTATTATTCATATATTTACTAACCTATATTATTGAAATCTCACGACACAGTGGCATTGAACTAAGTCAGGTTATATGCGCATGACCTTAAACGGTCACTGGGTCGTCTACAGCATCGTAAACAGGTCGGTGATGAACACTATACTCTCATCTAAGGAAATATACGCAGGTGCGAAACATATTGCGTTGAGCACTATATTGTATACAATGTACCTATATGAAAAATTATTTCTATATAACAAACATTCAACTATTGTGCGTGTCAAGTTTTGGTTTACAAATTCAAATTTAAATCGTTAGAAATTTATGAAAATAAAATATATTATGATCATAAAAATTTCATAAAATATAGTTGTATGTACGTGTTTGATATTTTACTATATCAATCAAAACTATAACAACAATACTTATAAGTTATGATGTATAAATGAGATATTTATTTACATTCATTATACATATTTATATCCACGACACTAAAATGTTTTAAAATGTTGAAAAAATAAAATAAAATGTGATTTATATAACTATAGGTAAATAACCACCTCATGATGGAAATGTGGAAATCAACTTTATTTTAAATATTATAATAAAAATATTTTATGACAATAATTTATATTATTGTATTATTATTATATATAGGGATTCACTACGTTTATATTTGTTTTCTTCAATATTATGTAGATAATTGTATAACATTATTTAAACCATATAAACATTCAAGTTTCTGACGTTTCTGTACATTTAAACGTATTTTTAATAAAAGCAAAACGATTTTTATAAGACTTTCTGTTATATACACATCACGTGATTTTTTTATATATTCAATGATTGAGATTTATAAATTTTAATTTTTGTTTTCCTTTCAGAAATGCATATCACTCTGCACTTGGCATTAGCCGCAATAATTGGCTTTGGACTTTCAGAAGCCCGACAACAAGAACATGACATAGGTAAAAATGTTTTTACAATATTATTTTACCGATTTTAATAGGCTTTAATCATTCGAATGTTTTGTGGACTGTGATTAATAATTGCTGATTAGTGATTATCAATTACCAACTACTATTGCATCGATTTAATTGAAGTGGAATTATATTTTTTTTGAATATTTTACTTTCTGTCAAACATATTTTAATGTCAACGATTAAAACACTGTTGCGTGTTTTCAAGCTGCGCCAAGCCGTAATATTGTAGTATTTGTAAAACGAATGACAAATATTGACGACTATTAATATTTTAATAGTAAAATTATAAAATAATTAATGGATTTGCTTGGTTTGTGTTGCAGCTTATTACATTCATCCATGCCAAAAGTCTGGGCCAAACATAAATGAATGTTTGACTTATTCAGCCAACCATTTGACCATGCACCTCCGGAAAGGTGAGTTTTTGTAACGAGATAAACCAACAAGTACTTATACTACAACTGCACAGGCCATGTCCTCAACATCGCAGTCAGTTTAGAATATCGACGCGATGATGAGTTTTGTATTTCGGTCGAAACGTCACGGTCGTTTGTAGCGCAATAGGTGGTTTCGCCGATTTATATATTTGTAACGAGGGCGTATAATGCGTACCTATTTAAGTGTTTAAAAATGTAAAAGTGACCCGTGGCGACTTTCTCAAAACTCGACAAACTGTTACTGGCCGTGATTATAGATACGGGAAGTGAAATTCGTGCCGGCGCGTGAAGAAAATCTCCGAAATACATATTATCTAGCATCACGTATTTTGTCTTTACTTGGATCGTCTGTGCCGATATAATATGTCGGGATGGTCTTAACCTGTAGCCATCTACCACTCATACCACATCACCGCTATATTATTATATTTTACTATAAAGCCGGATTCACAGCTATGCGTCGTGAGTGGTGTCAACCAAACCGCATTGTGAATTGTGATTGGACGTTATACTTTTTTGGTATCATGTTATAACCAAGTTGCAACCGAGTATACCAAGAATTGACTACAGCTCAACTTTTAAACCAATATATGGTTACCAGTCGTAACCATATGATTACCTACCACACCATTGTACGACACGACACTACACACGACGTAGATGTGAATCCGGCTTTGCACGCGGTACAACGAAATGTATTGTATGCGGTCACGATGAGTTAGTACAACAAACATTACATAATAGTGTAATACCTTATAATACAGGCTTAATAATATAATAATATTACATGTGGGTGAAACGAAAACCTAACTGCGGAAAACGCTCGAACGGCGGACAAAAGTCTGTCCACTACAGAATTCAGCGCACGCACCGATGGTTCTTTTCTCTCTCTAAATTCCGCTCACGTAAGAAATGAGTATAGGCACACCCTAGCATACCGATCGGGTTCTACCGTTCGGTGACCAGACTACCTAACCGCGTATAACACGCGCGATATTCGGTCGTATATTATATTATACGACGCGATGGTTAGGCAAACGCCAATTTCTAGGTATAGGTAACCTATAATATATACTAGGTCAGAGTTTCCTGCAATAACTGTTTTGTATGTATAACGTGTACACTTACGATACGTCTCGTTTGGTCCGCAGGAATTCCCGAGTTGGGCATCGAAGAGGTGGAGCCCATCGTGATCGACGAAATCAACTTGTCGCTGGGCTCCGGCCCGGACGGGTACAGGGCCACGTTCAAAGACATCCAAGCGTTCGGCGTCAGCAACCTGACCGTCAACCAAGTCAGGTATATACCCATCGAAAGCCGCATTAATAATTTATTTTTATAACTACCGACCGACCCCGTGCCGCGGCCATCGAAACCATAGACGTACACAATATGTTTTATTGATATACGAATAGTAATATTGTTATTATTATTGTGACGCTACACGGTTTTCATAAAAGACGCAAAAAAATAAAATAAATACATTCGTAGGTACTAGGTTAATGTTTGAGCGTAAACAAACGCGAAAAATCGCAACTATTTTATAATATATATATAACGGAATAACACGATCGGGTGGGATATTTAATTCGCAAGACTCGACGTAGGTACAACAATGCTACGGTTTACAACAATTTATTATGCGCCCGAGTGATTTGTATGTGTATCCAATATCCATAATTTATTGCGTCCAGTCACGTTGTCACTGCCTCGGTTGAATCGAAGTGATGATATTAATCGGAGTGGAAACAATATAGTAAAATGGCCGCAATATAATATAATGACGTCTTGTTTAATCGGTTCGATGATGATGCCAAGTACTTTTGCATGACGCGTATAGCTGAATTACTTAAATCGTAACACGGACGCGATTTCGTAACGCATATTTCACTGAGACAAAAACTGTGCGAGTTGATATTAATATTTTACTGTCCTGTCCATCCGTTCGTGTGTAGGTATTATTGATTTTATTGCAAATTCTATACGAAATGTTTAGCAAAACGAAGACCAGTCGCTAGTCGTAACAAACCGTTAACCTACGCGTACTATATTATTGAAATTGCATGCAAAACATTTTCTCAGAAACTATTGACTATACGTTTCATTGTATGTTATAAGCTATAATAATTCTCAACGTCAATAACTGCTAAGTAAATAAAATATATTCACTATTCAGTAAATTATAATCAAGAACAATATATAATGTTGGGGGGACGAGGTGGCCGAGCGGTCTAACGCGTCGACTGCGGCGCTGGCAGTCGCGGGTTCGACTCCCGGCCACTGGGCGGCATTTTTCTTCGGGCAAGTCACGGTGTCCGGAGAACAAGTGCCGCCATCCCCCCACCCCGGGGCACGGCAGAAACCTACGGGTGCCCCATTAGAAATTCTGCCAAACACAACACACACGTGTACCAACCTACCCAATATAAAACCTACCAAACCTACCCAATATAAAACCTACAGTGCCCTCCCCACACCCAATGGCCTATGTTGCCGCGGGTTACCCAATAAAAAAAAAAAAAAAAAAAAAAAAAAAATATATAATGTTGTATTATGTTGCTCTCAGATCTCTAATATTATTTTCGTTGCGGTTATCATTATTATATGCATTAAATTATAGTTCGAACCAAGCAGTCAGACAGTTTTAGACATTCCGTTACTTTTGAATATAGTAATTTTATATTATTTTAAATAATTAATTTATGCTAAGAAATAAATAATAAAAATTATAGTTTTCAAAATACTCATTGCCGCGTTTTAGGTTATTTTAAATACAGCCTATTTAAGACTTTTTTTGTATTTTATTATATTTAGTTTGCTTCAACAATTATTAGTATATCAAAGAAATTCAAAGAGCAATATTATTATATAATATTCATGTCTTTGTCTTATAGATCTGATTTAAATACACTGCAGTTCCAACTCACCTTCTCGATCCCAAAAATTTCAGCTATTGCGCATTACAGAAGTTCGGGAGTTCTTATTATGGTCCAAGCTACCGGCGGTGGTGAATACTGGGGCGAATACGGTAAGGAACACACGGCGAGAAACTTAATACTTATACCATCAAAATATATACTAACCATAACCTTACATTGTTTACAGAGGGCGTTAAAGCCAAAGTCTACATCAAGGCCAGTGAAGTAGAACGTAACTCTCAAAAATATTTGCATTTAGAAGATTTGAAAATGGACTTTAGCGTTAAAGATATTCAAATGGGTATCAAAAATGTCCACAACGGAAATGCTGTCTTAGGTAAAAGCAATATTTTAGTATGAGATTTTTTTTTTACAAACCAAAGATGGATCTTGGGGAGGGCCCAAGACATATAAAAGCGCCTACTACTGGATACTATATGCATACTAATCTATAATAAATGTATATTGTATTTGATTTATTGTTCCCTCCCCCCCAAAAAAACAACTGTGATCTGCATCCGTGCCTGATACACATACAGATTTAACAATTAGAATACTTATTTTACCGATACATTTTTTTTGTGGTTAATTACAAAATAAATGTATATGATATAACTATATACTATTATATAGTATATTATTTACATTATTCTTATTTAAAAAAGTTAACAATGAATCGGTTAGATAAATGTTCATAATATTTATTTTTATAAAGTGAATTACGAGTAAATTATACATAGTAACAATATTAGTCGTTATTAGTAAAGTAATATACTTACGTTTTATGTACTTATTATATTATAATAGAAGCCGCATTGAACTTGTTCATCAATTCAAACTCACAAGAACTGCTCAAGGAAATGAAGCCACACATTAAAAAGAAGCTCATGGTTGGCATGAAGTCATTCATCGATAACTTATTCAGCAGAGTGCCTTATGACAGTTGGGTCATTGATTAAATACCTGGACACAGCACCCAAATGGCGTCCGACTAATAATTGTTACTTAGTGCTAACGTCGTTTCCGAAATGAAAACGCATCTCTTTGCACATTGCAACGCTCAATAATATGTCGAGTGCAATATAATTTATAATTTATCACGTAATATATTTTTGTATAATATTAATTTTAATATGTATGACCTATACATTGTGTATAAAAGACACATAAAAAAATAAAAATAACAAATGCTTGATCTCGACTGCACATTTATATTTTGTATTATGTACCAAAGCGTAACCGAGTATTGTATAGGTACGCATTGAATATCAAGCATTTATTTCTAAACACATTGTGATCCGCTTTTTTATTTTTGTAAGTTAAACATTTAATCTTGTACACTTTAATACAGACTTAGATTTTATGCTTAGGAATAATTATCATCCGAGTTTTTAATTATATAATTTCAATATCCGTTAAAATTAATTACGAGCAATTGTTTCAATAATTGTTTTTATTTATTGTATGTTCCTTTTCTTATTATGGCTAAATGAAATAAAATCATTTAAAAATATTTATAAATATCTTTTTATTACATTTTATGTAAATAAAACACTGTTTATGTAGAACTCTATTTGTTCGCCTACGAAAGACATATTTGCTACTATACAACAATGTAGTATTATAGATAGGTACCTAAAAGCAGTAATGTTATAAAAATAAAATACAAAATTATTCAAAAACTCTAGTAGCATAATGTGTTTTTACGAAATACTAACTAATCGATTTGTTAAGTATTATTTTGTATTGTTTTTTATTTTTTGACTTAAGTTTTTGAAAAAGTGTATGCCGCTAAATATTAACCTTTATACAGAATTGGTACGTCATTACACTTTTTTAGATTTATTAAATGTATTGTGCGTGTAACCGTTTAGGTAGATTTGACATCTTAGAAAATGATGTATAAGTATTGTATTTGTATGTAAGGAACTTATTTGCTTAACTTTTTAAATAATTGTAACGAATGATTTCCGTTTACTCCTACGTATTCCAAATAATGAGTATAAGTAGATAACACACAGATATAATAAATAATGCAAATATAATTATTACAACAATGTAAATCGAATAAGGAGAATAAGTAATTAACAGACAGGTGTAATAAGTAATAGAAATAAGATACACAACTAAGATAGTGAGGAAGGTTAATTGGCAATCCATTATAAACCACCAATTACATTACCTAAAAAGTAATATTTAGAAAAAACCACATCAGATATACGAAATTGTCAATCGCCTATAAAACAATGGGAAATGGGCATACATATATATGTACATGACGCATAAATAGAAACAGGAAAGTAGTATCTAATAAATGATTGACAACCATGGACACAGAGATAGGACTTTTTGCACAACTAAGCGTGCAGGATATAGATAGCACTCTGTGAGCAATACGGATAAGTCGATAAGCAAGGGGGAAGGTAGGGGAGTAGGAGACCCCTATAAAAGACCTAAAAACGGCCTGTAATCAGACGTGTTCACCCATTTCCATTACAAGCATCTTCACGACACTCAGCACCAGAATTATATAATTTGGACTTATAATTTATACACCAGAGTAAATTTCTTAATAAACGTCTTTTACAATTCAACGAGTTTAATTTTATTCAATCAACAAGAAGAAATCCTCATCACAACGGTCTTGCTACCTACAACCCGGTAAACCACACAATCAACCCGATTGTCAGTTTACCACATAATTATCAAAGCATTAAATGTTTTTAACAATAGAATATTGTCTACTTATAATTTTACAAACATTAATTATACTATTTTAACATAAATATGTTTTTGATAGCGGGATAAACACGTTTTTTGTTTCTGAACGATTTTTGTAAGATTTTTGTTATCAGCGTACTTATTAAGAAAACATATTCATGATTCATGGATTTTCTTTGTAGATGAAAAATATCGAGCGTGCTAGGGTTTTATTTAATTTACAAATCGTAAATATTGAGAATATAGATCAACAAAATGCTGTGTGATAAAATAGTTAAGTAGGTACTAGACAATAGCCTCTCGAGTTTGTATAGATTCTTTCGGCACAATATATATTTTAAAAATTTCACTGTTTTTGGCCGTAACCCCATTCAAAATAAAAACTTAAGTCTAAACTAATACAAATTACTAATCGATATAATCTATGAGGTACTGTTATTACTACTACCCACACATAATTTGTCAAGTACCTATATTCGCATGCATTATAATATATTATATTTCCTACCCATTCATATAATCATATAATAGACATATTGAAACCAGCTCATATTTTTAATGTTATCTATGTTCACCGACCATTATTGCAACAACTTAGAAACTAGAAGATGAACAAGCATTTTTATTTTGTGCATTTCAATTGACAGTTTGAACATGAGTACAAACAATTTCACACAATATATTCACAGTCTCCGCTCAGAAGCGTTTTTGCGGACCTGTACAATGATATTTTATCATTGAATTCAAATTTAACACATACATTATAATATTGTGACTTACTTACTGATGAGGTACACTCGACACCTACTGTACAGTAGAGCGGTCACCTACTTCCCCTTTTTCAATCATACTGACTGCAAATTGGCACATTTTCATTAGTAATTTCATCATAATATTAACTCTAATATTGGTTATTACCCGTATGCAGTAGGTGCCTCAATTCTATCATATGCAAGAATTCCCCCGGTTGAAAATTATTGCTCTAAATAGTACATTTTAAATTATAAAGATATTTACATTATTAGGTTCACGGGGATTACTTGCATTATATTACCTATATTTTATTATAATTCCATACGATTTTCAAAAAATATTCTATAAAAAATATAGTCAAAGTAGATAATTAAATATTCAACTAAAATACTTATGCAATACAATAATTCCTGTGCTCACTTGCCTAACAAAAATAAATTATCATGTTTCACGAAATTATTGTAATCAATTTTTTAAAAACACACCTACACATTGGTAAATCATTTTGAATATATAATATAATTTTATTTAGGTAGGTACTAAACAATTTTTTTAAATACAATAAACAAAACAAAAAATACTTTAATAATATTATGCTTATTCATTTATTATAAATAGTTGTCTGTTTTTAATTCTTTGACAACCAAGTATTTGCTTAAATATTTTACAACACTGCATGCAAATATGCATATTTCCTTATGTGTATGAAAAAAAAATACTATCATCGTCACGCTAATTTATTTTCTTTAAAAATGATTATTCATTATATGTTTATTGAACTCTAGTAAACTGGTAAATTAAACATTAAAAATTACAATTTAATAACAATAAAATGTATATATTGTACTTACTACTTGTAAAGCAGGGAAATAGTATTATGCTTATAAATATTATGTTGTTGCAGTATTTTTGAACTTGAAAATGCGTTTATTTGGCTATACCTATTATATTTTAATAGTTAATAACATAGGTTCAGTTGCATACAGAGTATTTTCAAATCGTATCACGAACTTAATTCCCACCTAACCACCCAGCTCAAAAGTAATTATATTAATATAATAAATATATAGTTTTATATAACAAGGGTTCGCGACCGGGACACAATAATACATGGGATGTGCACCACTGCACAGGTTATATACCTATATATTATTATCATCAATATATTATTATATAACCAATGATAATACCTAATCGTCGTTTCAAAAATCTATAAAAAATTCATAATGTTTCAGAACTTGTATGAAAAATGATATCCAGTGTGATTGGGCCGAACTTACAAAAACCATCTGCACGTCTTGCTGGTTATAAACCATCAAAGAAAAATAGTATAGTGTAGAAGAATTATGCTGCGTTGATGTAAATATTCACAATTCACATTCAACCATACTCATATCTCATAGGTATATAAAATATAAATATAACTTTTAATAAATGTATAAGTACATCAATACGTCATTAATATGTTATGATAGAATAAGTGACAATGTGATTTTAAAATTAAATTATATTATTATTATTATTATATAATCAATAATATTTGCAGTCTGTAGCCACAATTTTAATAGGCAATTTTCTCATTTCTGTGAAGGGTATTTAAAAATTCGATAACATTATCTGACAAGAAGTTAAGATTTTTTTAGTTAAAAATAATTTAATATTCTAGACACTGGTATGTGGCAGTGTAAATCATTTTCGTCCATCCAACTCAAAGGTCATGTTAATTTTATAAGACCGCTCCCGCACAACCGGGTGTTAATCTGCGTGTAGACAGATTTTATAAATCGTATCAAAGCTCTATGGCTATTCTGTAATTATTGACTATATAGCTTTTTTGTTGTATGATTGTTATTTAATTAATAAAAAACAATTCTTATGAAAATGAAAGTAAACATTTTTCAATAATTTTTTGACAGTTTAACTACTTACTAATAATAGCTAAACGTTTACAATAATTGCATTAAATTCTTAAGAGTAAGCAAACAATGGATTTGTTAGACATTCGATTTTCCATTATTTTCTTATCATCACACAATAATATTATGTTCTAAGAAGTAAGAACAATTGACCAAAATCGACACCGACAAGTTTTTCATTGTGAAACCTGTCCAATACGATCCTGAATTGCAGTTTCTTAAATTGTCTACAAAGATAAATATTTGTGCATTAATTGTATATTTTAAAGTAAACTCATGACTTCTTATATGGAATTATTAAACTATACCTACTGTGGTGTTAATATTGTGTTATTAAAACTAATTAAATGTTTTATGTTGTATGAATACCTATAAATATTTACACTGTACGTCTGTACAGTACATACCTATACCAACCTACCTATACTACAGTGTAGTGGTAAAATAATAGTGATTTGTAAATTGATTGAAAATAAAATACTTCAAAATCAGTCCCAATTGATTTTATTAGAATATTTTACTACCTATATAATACAAGGACAGAACACACAGGTGAATTATAAAAAAATATAAGACAAGTAGTTAGATGCAATCACGAACGATTTTATGGATTCTACCTAATTTAGTAATTATTTTATTGTGATCCTCTAAATTCTGTATTATCTATGGTTACAACATAAAATGTTAGTTTTACACACTTCACCATACAAAACTAATGGCAAACCTATGTAAAAGGTATTAAAAGAAAATATTAAATCTCTATTATAAACAATATAAGCTATTATATCTAGATATACTCATATTATGTGGAAACACAAAACTTACGTAAGTAGGTGTTGGTCTGCTAAAAATAAAACATGTTTTATTGCATATTATTAATATAAGTATTATAATTAATTATAATTTACAGTATTATTATTTGCAATAAACGTGTATAAAACTATGAACACTAAAAATGAATTATACAAAACTCATTTATTAAGTAACGTTTCAACATCAAATCGATGCCTATCAAATAAATGTATACAAACAATTTGTTGTAGGTAGTCAAAAATCTAAATTATGCACATGCACATGCACCATATATCCTCAAATCCCAATATCAAGAATATTAGAATATCTATATATTTTAAAATATATGTATACATAAGTATAGTATCTATGTATCTATAGTGCCTATAGTATACATCTATGGGTATTGTCAATTTAACACAAAGGAACTATTTTGATTTTGAAAAATAATTGATGAAGACTTTAAATTAATGGTTAATAGTGTTGTTCTCTATTGGTAACTATAATTAATATTGTTAAAAATACATTGTCAGTAATAAATCATTGCATGATTAATTATATTTATAAATAAACAAGCTATTAATTCAATTTATGCGGAAGTAATAATTTCAATTATAAACATCCGTCAATAGTGTTACTAAATTTATCGACGTGTCTGTATTGTATAACTAATCGATTGATTTATTTTGCTTATTTCACTGCACTCGGTCGATGGTACAATGGTACTATGATTTATGTTAAAATCGAGTAAAAATACAATTGAATGTTTGCAGAATACCATTTGTCATCACGTATTTCCGGAATGGCCTGTCTTCATCGTAATTTGTAAGTACAGAATAGTTCTGATTTGGATGTAGGTATCCTGCACGCACTACATAGTATATTCTTACCTATTTTTAAGTTTTAACTTCTGCAGTTTGTCGTTTTTAACAACATGTGCAGTTTTAGCCAAGAATTTTAGAAATATTGATAAATTTCAATTACTAGATTAATGCTAAGTTTATGTATAGTACATTATAATTCATACATAAAAACACACGTAGTTAATTTTTCATAATATTTGTATTTTATCTACTAAAAATTTAAATTTATAAACCTTACTGGTTGATGAAATTTCATATAAATATATAATTGTAAATGTTCCTGGCTATCTTTAGCAGTTTTATAATAAAAGTTAGTTGATTTTGTCTTTCCACATACAACATACATTGTATTTACTATTTATACTTCAGCTAAATTTGCAGTATTATGTAAAACGCATATATTATACTATATAATAAAAAACTGAAGGTCATTATAACAGTGCGTGATTTGTAGATTAATTTTTAATTTCTTTTAATGATAGCATGTACAGTGTTTTTATTTTTCAGAATTTAATGTGAGGAATGTAAAAATGGCTGCTCATCGATGCCTATCTTCATCTAAATTATAGTCATTTGGCTTCAAGTGACTTAATTACCTTCGAACAATATAATGTTGAACCAGAATACTGTGAAATGTTGTATTTATGTATAGGTACCTAATTTTGAACTAAGTATCGAAGAGGCGAGACCTATCAATAAGATCGTTTTGTCACGTACAAATAATCAACTTTATTGAAACATTATTTTATTTGTATATCACAGATAACGTGTTATACTTACGTGTTTGTAAGATTCGAAGCTAAAATAGCTAAAATATGTATTATTATTCATTAGAGTTGCTGAAATGAATAGAAATTAACAAAGATTTTTTCCATTTGAATGATTAAAAAAGTGTATTTTTTAATACATCACTTTCAATATTTTTAGTTATATTTTATGTTTTTTTTTTCAGTTTCATTTGTTGTCGAAGTGTGTGATTTCAGCTTTTTTTATTATTCTATTCAAATATATACAATATATTATATTACAATCAGTTTCTTTCACCAGCAATTTTAATGCACCGAGAAATGAATCTTGCATATTATATTAAAAATATACGTATAGATAGTACCTACAATCATTGTGGAATAATTGATCAACAAATGGCTATAAACTGAATGCTATTTATTCATGTCGTGATTTATGTATAAAATTTAAATTGAGAGCTGAATAATAAATACAATTGATTATAATTTAATACAATATAATACATATTATATTAGTATATTTGTAATTTTGTAAGTTTAGTGGAATTATTAGGTAAAATTTAAAACTAAAACTTGTTCTTGACGTTGTTTCTGTATGTACCTTACACTGTACATATATGAGATCATGTGATTTCCTCGTTCACATACTATAATAATAATATACTCTTATACCAGCTTAATGCTAAATCGTTAATACTTACTTAACAATTATTTGAATAATAAGCAAATAATAAATTTATTTTAAAATATTTAAATAAATTAGCTTTATATAAATGGGCTATATTATTATAGATTTTCAAAAGACATGAAGAGTTGAAAACACCTATCTAAATTTGTGTTAGACGTAAGAGTTTACAGTTCCGTTCAGTATAATACAGGTATACTGTCGTATGTACAAGGATGTCCTGTTGTTTTTAGACTCTCGAGCGGAGAGATGAATGTACCTATTTTCTTTTAAATGTGTGCTAGCCGTAAGGTAGTATCTAATCCTTAATATAATTTAATGTTAGGTACAATATTATTTATTTATACTACAATAATTATACATTTAAGGTAAGTTATTATGCGTATTAATTTAGTGTTATAAATAAGTTATATATTATTAACTAAAGATAATATTGTAATTCCAACATTAATATTCACATATCGCATATTATACGCGATTCGTTCACATCTCAAGGGCACGTGTGGCCGCGGGTTATTAAGATGATGTTTTTCACCAGCATGTGTTGTCTCTGTCTTTACGTGAAGAAAAATCTGTTTTACTCTGATATATTTAATATTAGAGTGAATTGACCATTATCGAACAAGATAATGGCATCATCTAAGGTACCTAGGGAGAAGTTTTTTGATGTTTTAATTTTGAAACAAGTCGTGAGAATTTTAAAAATTACAAAAACTACAATTGAGCCGCAACTACCAATTTTGTATGAAAGGTTTATTCTCTAATAAGAAACCGTGTAAATATCAAGCAATATTATAATTAGATTTTTTTTTTTTGCAATATTCTTTTACGCATCAATTAAAAATATAGACTGTTTTTCCTCTTAAATCCTGAGACATATAATTAATTAAGTCTGATGCTCTGATAGATATCTTAATAATATATAGTAATGAACAATTTAGTATACATAAATTATTAACGGGTGACAAACCGATTACAGTGCTACCTAATCAAAAATATTCATCGGTATTAGGTATACCATAGACGTATAATCAGTGGCGTATATAGGGGGGAGGCCCCCTAGGCTACGTGGCGGATCCAGGGGGAGGGCAAAGGGGGAATTTGTCCCCCCCCTAATCACCGTAGTTTTCCTTCGTTTTACACTGTGTTTAGCCAATTTTGGAACTTTTCATACTTTATAGGTACACCTGTGATCTAAATCGTATACGATATACCACACCTGTATCATTTCAAACATTACATTTTATGAAAATGATTTAATATAATATTATCTTTTATTCGATTTTAAATCCTCGTGATAGTTACATATTTTATATTAATAACGAAACACTGGCCGATCAGTTGTTTGGAAGTCCAAAAGCTGGGTAATCCCAGTCGTCCCTATAGCTGCTATTGTATCTAAATGCTCTGTTAGTTACTACTGTAATTTTTTAGGGAGTTTCATCATTAGGTACTTGCTGTGTTCAACAATAGGTAGTTGTGTATACCTACACACTTTTTAAATGTTATATAATATATACCTAATTAAAATGTACAAATTGTATAAATATCTTCCTGTTACGGCATGGTTTAATGGTTATGTACCCAATATGATAATAGGTAGGTATACGTTTTTTGTTTTTTGGAATACACTTTTTGGTAAAGTACCTACTTTAAATTATTATTGCTCTCAGATAAAACGATTTGAAATTGAATAGGTACATATTAAACTTTTAGTGGGTACCTTAAAAT
Source organism: Metopolophium dirhodum (assembly GCF_019925205.1). NCBI lineage: Eukaryota > Metazoa > Arthropoda > Insecta > Hemiptera > Aphididae > Metopolophium > Metopolophium dirhodum. The sequence goes on along the minus strand of NC_083565.1, from coordinate 18,157,411 downwards.
ATGCTTAAAATACTGTGAATAAAAAATACTCGAATCTCTGTAACTTTTAACTGTGAGAGCGTGCGGAGCTTAGAAACAGTTAGATCCATATTAGAACGCCATACGCTGCTTCATTATTGCTTTGAATTGAGTAAAAATAACAGTTTATAATTGAGCTAAGCATCTGCAGAGTTAATGAATATCTATGGATGTGGGTGCTTGTAAGGACATATTCCTGCGTCAGCGGCTCCACTCACTTAAAAATACACTTAAAAATCGTTAAAGAATTGGCGTAAAGATGCAGACATACAGTAACCATTAGTTACAGTCTTAGACCTAAGTAAAATATGATTAGGGTCACAATAGCGTTCACACATATGGCTATAATGTATTAAAATATCGTTGATCGCTACCTAAATATTTACTTACTTATAATAGTTTTGACCAAAATTACTTAAAAAAACGGTTTTTATAAGCGATGAAAATGTTCATCAAGAAACGATTGAAGACATGTTGGAATGTAATTTCTAGTAAACTAAAATTGTCTTAATAGTTAATTTATAAAAATAGTTTTAATAAAATATTAAAATATATTCAATTATATAAACATCTACAAACAATATTTTGTTAAATAACATAATATCTTTCCATTTTTTTTTTATATATCTGCAGCTGCTAATGACGTGATTGCCATTATATTAAAAATATATGTCAATTTTGACGTGGTGAATTTAATGACACTATACAACGTAATAATATATTACTGTTTTCTGTTGTATATTTATATTATTATATTTCATTTTGGATTGACAAAGCTGACCAGGAAGTAAGGTGCTTGTCGAGTGTGGTTGTCGTTACTTGTTTTTTTTATAAAATTATTTTGTATAATTCTTATTGAACTGTACAATGTTTAAACATTATTTATTCGTTCGATATGTTTATAATGTAACTTTTTATTAACCTTGAAATTACATTTTTTTATTTCCTTGAATTATATTTGTTAACGTCATCGTGAGAACTGATTCGATTAAATAACAATAATTACTAAAGACTAATCAATATATAATTCTTAGGTACAAACATTTTAAGAAAACTACAATTACAACTGTCCTTAACCATCAAACTTTGAGCTTATATAAAAGCGATGGTTCAATATTTACTAGTTAGTAACGTAGGACACTTAGGCGTCCAAATCCTATTTACAATCGAACTATTTGAAGTTACTATTTGACCGGTATATTATTTGTTCGGTAGAAATGGCAAATTCTGTGTATGGCACCGTTATTATTATAGTTTTTTGTGTGAATAATGTTTTTTCAAAATTGAAGCCCATACGTAAGTTTTAAATTAGAGTAAAATACATCTAAAAATAATTTTATAAATACAAGAATTAATTTATCTTTTGTAATTAAGAATGATGATTTAATTGTATAACGTGTTGATGGACCAAACATAGTTTAACTATTTTTTATTTAAATGCCTTTTTTTTATATCTAATTAACGTATGGTTTAAATTATTATTACCTACGTATTTTAATAATATGTTACCCATTTAATATTTTACACGTTGTACAATAAATTATAGGCTATAATGTATTTTATTTACGCAATATATTTTTTAGTTACTATTATAATATTTGATAAATAAAACTTTTAGGTGTTATTTAGGTATATCGTACAACTTTAATAGTTTAATATCATATCGATATTTGAATAGGCACTTTAGTCTTAGACCTTAGTACAACTACTGTAAGACATTTTTAGGTATAATTCTTCCGAATATTCAATACCTTCGAAGTCTTATTTTATTAGATACCTATACTATTTTGCTAAATAATTTTTGTTAGCCCTTGGGTATATAATACTGTTTATAACTAGGAATTTAAACAATTCTTATAGCCAATTTCGAAGCTTTTGAAATCATTCCAACCAGCTTATTTAATTGGTTTATTTTTAAATTACATTCTATTATTATGCCAGTAGCTTAATGTTTTTCTTTAATTATTGATACCAAATTATTATAGCATGTACCTATCATAAATACTTAAATAATAAATCTATTGATCTTATCAGAAATTAGATGCTTAGTATTTTCATTTCGTTGTTGATAAATCGAAATTTGTTGTTTATCTTACAGTTTTTTCTGCAATCTGCATATAATAATAATCTTTAATACATCAACCAAACCTAACATAACCAAATAGTAATTAATCATCAGATAAAAAATTCGGTAAAACTGTAACCGATAGACGTTTACCATGTAAAATTTATTGTATATAAATATCAAATGATTAAGTGTGGTTTAAAAAACAAATTTACTCGATTTTAGCTGATTACTTACATATTTGTCATCGCTCAGATCCGGACATTCCAAAATGTATTATAGAATCAGCATATTTTTTAAGACCTAAACTTGCAGAAGGTAAATAATAAACTTATTTTAAAATTGTATTATGCTATTTATTGCATTTACTGTACTTTCCGTAAAGCGATCCATACACGATCAATATTCGATATTGATTATATTATTGACCCTGTATTGGTTATATTTAAAATATCAAAACCGTTTGGAAATTTATTGACGGGTTTTTGTTGATATCAATAATATTGACCGTGTATGGCTTGAGCGTTGTTGAACAAATCATTTAAAATTTTATCAAACGTTTATTTAAGGAATTCCCGAATTCGGCGTCGCCCCTATGGACCCAATGTTAATTAACACTCTTATTCCAACGGATGGGAACGGGCTGAAAATAGAGACCACCAATTTATTAGTCACCGGAACCAGAAATTTTACAATTAGCCATCTTATGTAAGCATAGTACAGTAATTAAACCACACATAATTTTTCCCTTGTCCATTGCATTTATGAGAATATACAAATATTTACTAATTGTTGGGATTAAAGAGCTGACATAGACAAACAGAAGTATAAGTTTCAAGTGAGATTTCCTCACATGCACATACTCGGTAATTACAGCATCGACGGAAAAATCGCAAGAATGATCATCAAAGGTCAAGGAGATTTCGATTTGGACATATGTAAGTTGTGGTACTTTTATAGTTTTTTAATATATAATTAATGTATAATATTCATTCCGGTGTATTGTGATGTTTGGGAAGTTAATTTTTTAATTGATTTTTTTGGAGCTGTTTTTTTTTCTTCAAAAAACTAAAATGATTTGGATTTAAGATGGGGTGAAATGCAACGTAACGCTACTTGGAAACGTAATCGATATCGACGGTTTGAATTATATACGTTTCCATCATATATCACTTAGAATTGCAATAAGCAGAGGCAGTATAGAACTAAGAAATTTATTCGGCGGCGATAAGAACTTGGGTAAGATAATATTGAATTGATTATAAAATAATCTGTAATTCGCACAACTCATAGGATGTGAACTAAAACAATATTGAATACGCATCAAATCGTTTTAAATATTAATTATAAATTGTATTTATTAAATCATCGAATAATAAGGTATTTGAAATACTAAACTCACACAAAATATTATTTTAAACTTATTGACGTAATGGTATAAAAAACATCCCATAATTATATAAACTGAAAAAAATATAAATATTATATAATGAAATATTCGATATCTATTGATATTGAAATAAATTAAAAATAAAGTACCTGACTTAAATCCTATTTATAATTAATCTTTAGTATTGATTTTCTCTTAGGTGAAATACTCAATATGGCTATAAATGCCAATTTCGTTATGTTTTTCATGGAGCTCAGGCCAATCATTCAAAAAGTGCTCGAAGAGTTCGTGTTAGACACTGTGGAAAAGCTTACGCAACACTTTACCTACGAACAACTGTTTCCAGATTAACAATATGAAATCACCAATATTTTGTTTTTTATAAGTCTGATATATGTTGTAAAATATTTTTAGAGGGCTAGTAAATTTGCCATTTTTAATATGATCACATTAATTGGTAACAATAATATATTATACTATTTATTAAAAAAAAATACATTTTATACGAATAAGCTCGTTACAATTTTCTCCTTAAGCTACTAATACACAGAACAGAAAAAAAACCAAGAATAATTACATTGAAGGTGAACCATTAGATTATGGTATAAAACCAGACACTACTCTGTTACGAAAATTTCCTCAAGCGGTAAACCAGTCAAAATCTGATTTATCATAGAGAGCACCATTTTACCGGCTAGTTCTTCAATCATTGGCATCGTTAGTTTCCTTAGCTCTGCTTTTTGGCTCTTCATCATATCGTTCAATGCTCTGTCTAAACATTCAAACATCATTCGCAAACGTTAAAATATTTCAATAAATAATGTTATTTTCATTAAAAATAAAATAAACAACAACAAGATAAAATATGTTACTTTTTAGTTATCGTGATATGAATAAATAAATAAATTAATAAATTATATTATTCACTATCTAACTTACTTAGGTTTTGATCTTTCTTGAACAAATTTTCAATCACAATTGCGTAGTCTTTGAAGTTAACTTTGATGTCAATGGTGTCGAACAGTAAAAGAGACTCGTTCTTCCTCTTTATCGTCTTCCCGTTCAATGTAGCTTTGACTGTAATGTCAGCTAGAATATTATCATAAGATTTGTTTTTATTAAGGAACAATCATTAACCCTAATAATACCACATAAATCATAATATATAGTTATGGCAATAGTTCTAACTACTGGTCTATAATATTAAATACTGTAGACCGTAGATACAATAAAAACATTGGTGTCATGTTAAATAAGTCATGGGTTATTTTATTATTTTCATTATTGGACGATTGTAAATTAAATTTCAACTAACTAAGATAAAGAGTGTTTAAATTTAAAAGTTATTTGATTCATGCAGTATAATTGTAAAATATCTAAGTTGCAAGTTTGCAACCTTATGAGATTTTCATCACAATATTATCTGGTCAATTTTTTGTTGGATTTTTAGTTGTATGATTAGCAAAAAAAAATTAAATCCATAGTTGGTTAAAATGTTTTAATACTTACATAAAGTTTTAATTACTACTTAGGATTATTGTATTTCCTCGTTAACTTGACTATTGTTTAATTAATTCAAGGTTTTATATGGGTTCAAGGTTAGGAATAGTAAATTACTTTGCACAAGTGGTTGATTACGTAATTTATACTTTTTACTGAATTCATTAAAAATTGATCTGGTAAATCACGTAAATTATAATTTTATTTAATGTTGTGCTTTTTGTCATTTAATAATGCGAAAAAATAGTTCTATCTACCAACTCAAGATTATTGACAAAATTTTAAATTGATTTGATTTTTGATTTTAATTTTAAATACCAAGTATTTTGTACAATTTCCGTCTTATGAAGTTACCTATTTATACATTTAATTTAATTTGAAACCATAAAAAAACTATAATTATTTTGTTTATTTATTATAATGCTCACAAACAATAATTATGAAAAATATTATTTCTGATATCTATATATAAAAATATTTAATTGAAAAAGTATTGATATAATAATATATGTTAAAATGAATTATGTTTAATGTGTGGGAAAAAGTGCTTATGAACTGATTGAATTTGAATTTATACAAATTAATAGTGAGATTTATTACAACCACTATAGTAGTGTTGAAGATTTCTTTAATTAAAATATAATTATCAATAATGATATTGAATTGTGCAAGATCTATATATTTAGAATTTTTTTAATTTAGTTATTTCACTATTCAGTATTCACCAATGGTGAAATACTCTTCATTTAAGCAATATTTATACAGTACCTACATGTAATGTTTTATTTATGGGGGCTGGTAAAAATAATGAATATATATACCAAAAAGAGAAAAATATTGAAAACACTTAAGAAACAAAATATGGTGTGTAAGAAAATTATACTACCTACTGAGGGTTTATAAAAAGAGTACGACAGATATAAGCAAAAGCATCGTAAAAAAGTTCTGTTTATGATTTTTGAAAATTTTGATTTTTTTCTTTTTACCAAATTATTGTCACGGAAAAATAATGTAACCTACTCAAAATTTTAACTTAAAACCATGTATCAAATCATTTTTGCCATTTTATGAACCATTATAGTGCTTGGTGGTTAGAAATATAAAAATAGCGTAAAACACAACATTAATGTCTCATTGTTTTTATTTGTTCATAAATTGCTATTCATAACTTTACTTTTAAATTTTTGAGTTTAAAAAAATATTTAGATAATCTTATTTATTTTCATGTATATTAAAACCACAATTAAATTTATTGTATTCTAAAATAATGAATTCTGATAATCTTTATAAATTTATAAAAAAGTTATTTTAAACACAATTAGTAATGATTTAGAGTAAATACAATTTGTGGATATTATCCTATAGGTACAACAATTTAAATTATAGTTTTACTAAAATAATTTAAATTAAAAAAATAATCATAATTTTATAAACCTATTTTTCGTAAAATTTAAAACTGAAAACGAAGAAACGTATAATAGCACGCGTAGACAATTTTATCCTAAAATGTTGCGACACAAAAATATTTAGTTTTGTTATTACCTATAAAGACGCAGAGCAACGTATCGCTATGGAATTTAATGGTTGACTACCGGAATAGAGCTATTATCATAGGTATTAGGTGATATTGGTCTAAACTCTATTTGTATCAGAACAACTTTTGGACAATTTTTTTTCTAGAAATGGCAATTGGTAATGGAAATAATATACTAAAGTTAAATATTGCTGCCGTAAATAAATACTAGTAATAATAATAATAACAATAATAATAAATGTAATTCTGATGCATAAAAAAAACTTTTTAAAATGTTTTCAGACATTTGCAGTTCTTTCAGCCACTCACCATCATCAGTATACATTATATGGAACAGTTATTTAAAAATTGTTACTATTTGATATTTTGGATCATCCATAAATATATAACAAGTATTGACTTTAGTTTTCCTCAACAATATTTAAAAATTACTTTACAATATTATCATACTCACTGGCATTTATGTACACAGGTCCTGTGCTTTTAATTGGCATATTAAACATGATTAAATTTACGTCATACTCTCCTTCTATTTGAAGTTTTGGGAAAGAGAGGTCGATGAAGAATTCGTTCTTTTTAACATCCACCCTGGAAATGAGTAAATAAAATATAATACAATAATATATAACTATAATATATGGGTTATGATATTATAATAAGCTATTGGTTAGTGGTTAAGTTTCATGTTTATAAAGAATCACTTAATGCGCTTTTATAAGATGTTGATACTTACTTAAGGTCGTGAATATCAAATTCAGATGAATGATGGACAACTAAGTTACGTGCAAATGCCCTAGTTTTATTAGATTTTTGAACAGTGCCACCGAATAATGTGGCACCCAGGCCTTGGAATATTTTTAAATCAATTTCTGGAATTAAAAATGGCTCCAACGCCGGTATGTTAAGTTCAGGTATACCTATGAACAATATATTATTATGAATTATGGTTAAACGTGTATGATCAATACAATTTATGTAATTTAACAAATACCAATATTTATATATATACAAATATACAATTAATTCAAGTTAAACAAACATTATTACAATAATAAACTTATAACTTATACATATAGTTTGTATTATTAGGATAAGTCTTATAAGCGTTATTATAAACGTATTAAGATTTATGATATTTAGACCTATAATTATATACCTATAATATTTTGCACTGTTTTAACTAAATAATATGATTACATTGCCCCTTATTAATATCGTGTATTTTAAATTATAATTATAATATAAGTTTACCTGTTTTAGAATGCTTTAAAATATCTTTCATTAAGCTAGTTAAACATTGGCTTAATTTTGGGTCCGAAAGCTTGCATAGCGTCGTGTACTTAGCTGAAATCATAAATTACATCACGATATAAAGATATATTTAAAATACATCAATTCAATATACTAAACGTATATATTATATTATATATACGAAGTAAAATATAAATACAAAGTATCACATCTAGTCTATTTGTATGGGAAAATACGGGTTTCTATTCTACAGATTCTTTTGGCGAAAAAAAATCTGATTATTATTTTTACTGTGGTCATATAATAATAATGTGGACTGAAAATATTGTTGATAATTCGTTTTTTTTTACTGAGGAAACCAGCAAAATATTATTAAAACGCATATTATAGGTGTCATTATTGAACTGGCGGGTTTCTATTCACAGGGGTTGAAAAGTAAGCCGTATACAAACATACTATAACATAGCCATTAAATGATAATATTATAGTTGCATTGATGAATCGAATACTTCACATGGATCCTCCAGGGAATAGCACTTCGGGTAGCACGTCCCGCTATAAGGGCTACGATGTATAGGTTTATAATAATATTATATTTTATTAATAGTCGACACGTGTTTGACGCAGACATGAAGTCGTGTCGAAAGTGCCATCGGTTCCACGAACCGTTAGTTCGAAAGTGTTTTAAATTCAGCCGGACACGTGCTGGTCAGGAATTCTAAATAATTGGCAGACGATTCAAAACCCTCGATGACGATTCGAACCTCCCGACGACAATTCGAAATCTCCGATCGGTGTATAAGTATATAACCACCAAACTCGCACTTACCCAGTCTGCTGGATTTCGCGGGCTTTCCCGCGACCGTGCAGACGATGGCCGCCAGAACCACGGCCGTCAACACAAACTTCATCGTCTTGGAGCTCACGTGCATGGCGGTGACGATATAAAATACTATCACGAATATCGACTATATGTGGGTATACGAAAATACAGCAATCGCCACAAGATACTCGCAACGGACGCGAAAACGATCGGATGGATACCCACGCGAAAAACTTACTCTCCCGGGACTGACACTGCGTCGGAAAAACAAGACTATGATAATATGCGACGGGGGGTCGGATCGGAAACGACCCAGCAGAGACCGGAAGACGAACCGCCGCGAATTGTGTACAATGTGCGGGTAGCTTATAGGATATCGTCTAATATAATATAAAGTTTGTTTTGTAATATTATATTATATTATTACGATCTACAGACCACCACGAGCACACGACGACACTGCGGCAGCGACGGTTTTCGGCGTCGGAGTGTTGGGCTGCCACCCGGCGACCGGCCATTTCAACTGCTGCAGAATCAGCGGCGGGGCTCGATTTCGACCTTGACAATCGCGCGCGTCGGCCGAGACACGCGCTCGGATTCGGCGAGAGCGAGAAAAAATTTAATTACAATAATAATAACGACCGGCGATTACCGTCGCCGCCGTCGCGATGATTATTATAATAAAACAATTGTGCCACCCGCCCACTCGTAATAATATTATGAATTATGATAGTATAATGATATACATATTATAATATAAGCAGGTGCGTAAGACGTTACGACGACGTCGTCGTTGGTGTTGTTGCTGTTGTTGTTGCCGGGAAAATCGGTTTTATTTTTTAAATATTTTAAATTGTTTTTCCCTCTCGCCCGAAACTCGTAATAATATTTAGCCAGCTGCGGTTCATCGTCAGACGTATATAAATTGGGTGCGCACATTATTGGCAGGGGGTATACGCCGCCGGTCGCGAATTCTTCCGTGCCAAAACGCGTCGTAATAACCGTCAATTATTTTATTTTCATTCGCCCGAAACCGGTTGTTACAATATTATTATTGACGTCAGTACTACTACCCGAGCGATAATATCATATCAGTCTCCGACCATGATGGCGAAAATAATAATAATAACATTGTTGTTGTTTTCGTTCTGACGGTCGGGAAATTCGCTCAGCAGGATGCACCGGATGAGGCCGAGAGGTTTTCTTGAAAAAAACCGCGAGACGATGATTATGATGATGATGATGATAATAATATGGTGTAGCACTGTAGCTGGTATAGTATGGTACGAGTCGCGGTCAGGTTCTGGTCGGTTTATCTCGCACACGCGTCATCAACTTACAGATCGGCAGTTACAACATTATTATTATTATTGTTATTATTAATCATGATTCATGGGTAGTAAGCTGTAGGTATAAATGCCATCGCCGTATATTATTGTATTCCGGTATAACGACGGACACTTAATTATAATAAGTACATATAAATTATTATTATAATTATAATACACATGACGTCGTTTTACTCGGTGCTCACGACCGGTGCTCGGTGTATTATAAACAAATTAAACGTCAGCCCAAAACGCGTATAATGTAGGCGCACACGTCTTGCCTTGATCACTGTGCGTTTTTATTATTCTACTGATTCGTTTTCGTTAGCTACACGGGTAATCGTTTTATTTACGACGATGAGTCCTATAATATAAATATGGTGTATACACTATAGAGTATAGATATACACTAGCCAATATAATATTATAACGTACAAACGACTATGTATATTATTATTATCTCGCGCATCACGGGTAGGTACTGCCGCTGTATTAGATATACCTGATGTACAGGGTGATTCACCGATTGTGATCAGTGCTCACCCCTTCTTCTTCTTCGGAAATGCGCAGTCTTACAAAATCTGATTTTTAGAATTTTTAATATACTCACCTGAAGATATTAATGATACTCACTCTCAATTTCTAGAGATTTCGGTATCAATATTATGAAGTGTCAACTGGGGAGACACAAACTTCTGTTTTTCAAACGACGATCCTTCTTTTATACTGTACATTATTCACCGGATAATGTTTCTGAAAATTCAAATAAATAGTAGTTTGAGTTATTTAACTTAAGTCCATGGTAATGGGTTTGGAAAATATGGGGCCTATTGTAGTTTTAAAATGTTATTTATTAATATTGTTATATATTAATCTATCAATGTTTATAATTTATAAAAATGGCTCAAGTACCTATATTTTAAATTCACAATTCTAGATACAAACATAAAATTTATTTTATATTTTTGTAAAATCATTGTTATACAATATAAACGTTTTAATAACTGAAAAACTACTCATTCAAATTTTGAATTAAGCACCTACATCGAAATTTTCATAAAAATACACAATGAATAATATACAGTAAAAAAGAGGTTATCATTTGAAAAATAGAAGTTTACATCGCCATAAGACACTCCTTATGTAGTAGGTAAAGCAAAATCTGAAGAATTTGAATAAATTCATCATTAAATGAAATAATGGTGGTGTCGTGGTGATCGTGCTTGGTGAATCACACTGTACATACGATCGTAAGGCCGTGACAATATGGTAAATCTTAAAACTACCGTCTTTCGAATAATTGTCTATCTCTTCAAAACAATATAATCTCAAATCATAAAAAACTCAGATTAAAACACATCATCACGATAGTGATTAATATAGACGCTTTAAATTTGTTATAATACGTAGGTATGACATACTGATTATATGCAGTGGCGCAGTGCATTATATCCGACTGTCCCAGAAGGTATTTTGTTGCAGGTTGAACCACATAATATGAGGCTTCATGTGTCTGAAAACCTCTTCGAAGCCCTTAGCTCAATCCAAGACAACACCAACAAAATCATCATATTTCAAAAACTTATTGATATATGCACAACATAATCTAAGAAAACTATTGTATTATTTATATGTAACGAATCTTTTTTTTTTTTTGCAAGCTAATAACCTAGTAGTTGATGCTGTACAATGAATAATAAAAAAAAAAAGCTGATAAGTGTACTTATTAATTATATAGATAGTTCTCTGAGTGTGTTGTGGATTTATAAATGCCTCTGATCGCCTTGTACTGCATGTCCGCTGTTCAACAGGACATACTTATTACCTAGTCTATTACGACATACCTATACATTTCAAGTCTGTGATTAAGTGTGTATTTTATAAATGTTTGCTTACACGGAATAATTGACGGAGTTTTAATAATTAGTATATTATTTAATTACTTAACTGACAAATTATTACAAGAATAATGAAAATATGGTAAAAATACAAGACGATGGCCTAAAAGAGATTTTCACAACATCATATACATTAATACATATACCTAATAAGTAATAATATAGTTTGATCTAAGTACCTAACCTACCTTATAACGAGATTCCTTAAAAATTATTTATTATTGTGTAGTACCCGTACCTATCCTTTTTATTGTTTCTTTATTAACACTAAGTTGAATTATTATATGTTAATTTATACATTATACCTATATTTTAAATTATTACTATGGGAAAAAACATGCCTGCAGCTAACTGTAAAGGAGTTAAGAATCAAGATATTCAACAAAAAAGTTATTCTAAGATTGTTACGTTTATTTAAAAGTAAATATACTTAAATTCTGTTGAAACTATTTTGTCGAAAAAACACCGATCACTAATATAGCATCAATATTGGATAGAGTCACACTATTTTGATCAAAATATGTTGCCTACCTATAATAGATAACAGATATTTTATACAATTTATCAAACACAATATTGTGTCTATTCAGTTAGTTTTGTGGGGGTCGCCATTTTCCACCAAAATCGACCTTTACGTTTACCGCCAGTATAATCAGTATCATCTAACGATGATAACCTCCCACCCACCACCAAAAATTTGGCGTATCATGTAATTTTGAGCCTATTTAATGTGGTAAATTTTAAACTCCTGATCTTTAGAAACATTTCTAGAATTTCTAAATGTAACAATGAAAATAGGTATCTAATTATATAATAATGCATACATATAGTAAAATTAATATAATAATTTATTATATGAATAATACCTACAAATATAATACTATGTATTAAGTTTTAAAACATTTTCATATTTTTGGATCGTTTTGTATTTTGACAGTTGTATCGTACTACAGAACCCTCTTGCTTGCCAATTATTTACATTTGTAATTATATTAATACTCCAGAATTAGTATTTTATTATCTACTATGGATTGATAAATCTATTGTAATATTATACTAAATACTAAAACGTATCATAAAAATATATAGCTAGGTATTTAAGAGTTTAATATTTAGCTATAAATTATTTAGACATAGGTAATATTAGCTGAAGGTCGTTCGAAATACGCACCTAGTAAACTCGTAGTTTAATAGTAGGTACCTATAAATATTATATAATGATTATACAGTGACATTAATTTCAGATTTGAATTACTGAGTACATTCCTTTGTTAATTTAAGTTCCTCTCAATATTAAATCTACGAGTACTTAAAATTCAGCAAAAGTACCTATAATATACCTACCTACTTAAATTTTTAGAAACAATAAAATTATTAATATTATATTATTATCAGGCATTTTTGTACGATGTTACCTATGCAAATGTATTTATTTAACCAATTGATTTCCCATGTCATTCAATTTTGTAGCTTGCAATAACTTTATAAAATCCAACTATCTGTGTTTAATTTATAATCGATATTAAGGCAGATTAAAATACTCATTTAAAAATATGAAAATATTATCTCCATTTCGGTATTGCACGTTGGAAACACTTGGTAAAATATGGATGGATAAGTCCGATGATCATTTACCGTGTTTTGGTAAGATCACTTGGATATAAAATCTTCCAAAGAATTGTTAGAGCTTTCATTGTACACACACTCGCCTGCACCCTTTATCCGATAATAAGACTTTACTGTTCAAAGTTGGGATGGTAAAAAATAAAACCATACCTAGGTAGTATAGGTAGTAGTCATTAACGAATTCATCAGAAGTGTGCTACCACATACTTTGTACCTATAAATGAAAATCTTTTTAATTGTTAAAACCATACTTCGAGTCATAGCTGTTGCAATTAACAATGCATCGAAATAATTGAAGGTAACATTTAAGAACAATATAATTATTAATATAACCATTATAATATTAATCGATAATAATATATCGTCTTGTATCAAGTGATTTTATAATGCTTAAGTATTCTATATGAAGCTTAAAGTGAGCATGTTGATAGCATGTCATACTTGGAAAATCAGTAAATGTATAATAATGTGGAAGTAACTTGTGGTAGTATTACATTTCTTTTTTAAATATTCACTTCAACATAGAGTAAACATCGTAGATTCGTAGAACATAATACGTATTATACGGACAATTATTTGTAAAAGTCTACAATTTTATTTTATGATTAATATATTAATACTCACCGTCGAAAATGAGAGTTAAACTTTAAAAAAATCACTTATTGTATGTGTCAATAAAATGTTTTTTTATTTTGAGCACAATACCTACATTTATAATTTATATATTATTAATATATTTTATTGGTACATGTTATGAGTTTAAAATACGTACTATTTCCTATATAAATATACAGCACGATTCATCAAGCAAGCTCACTACCATTTTTTCACTTAATGATTAATTTATTCAAAATCTATGGAATTTTAAGTATAGATATTTGTACCATATTTTCATATACTTAATTTTTTTATACCATTTAAGGTGTGTCCTGTGTTGATGCCAACTTATTTTTGTAGATAAGAATCAGCCTTTTATACATTAAAGTTTAAACTGTCAATCAAATTAGTTTTTTGAAAATTTATCCAATGAATGATATATCTTAATTGAAATTCGAACAAGGACTTAGTTTTTGAGTTATTTAATTTTGCGGACTAAGGATTATAGGACATTTTCACTCCACGCTAATAGGTTTAGAAGATATAGGGGCTCTCGGCTATGATGATTTTAAAATATTTTTAATTAATATTTTATAGATACCTATTAATCTATTTGCATTTTACATACTTTGTTTAAATTGTAAGTAGTATAATAAATACTAAGAGATCCAATATTAAATATATTTTTATATTTTTTAAACCCATTTTGAAGCAATACCTATTATCATTAGTGTGTAGATAGGTACACTTAAATAACTTAAAACGTATACTATTGTTTGAATTTTAAATTAGGTACGTCAACATTAAAAAAAAACACATCTGCTTAACAATTATGTATTTACAATTACATTCTCAACAGATCTAATAAAGGTCGGTTATCATTTGAAAAAAAGAAGTATATTATTTAATCTTTTGATCTAACCTTTCAAATTTCAAGGATTACTCAAATAGGTAAATACTCGTTTTATTTTTGAAAAACTATTATTTTATATATTACCTTGGTCCTTGACACTTGGTCCATGGAATTGACAAAATATATCGTCGAATAATATATTATTTTTCATTGTAATTTTATTTATATTACCTTGACAACCAAAATGATGGCTTTCTGCGGAACACTCGTAATTCGTATTTAGATAGGTAGTTTTAGTTCGGTTAGTGCCAATATATGTTTATTTGATTTTGATTTTTAATTCAATAAAAATATACTCAACAATAATATATATTTTGTATATAATATTAAAATAATATTCTCTACCTATAACCTATAAAGTGGAAATAATTTTGTATAATTTTAATGAAAATTCTTAGTAAAAATAAGTACATAAAGTTTAACAATTTGAAACTTGATTTGAAACAACTAATACAAAAAAAAATAATTATTGATTCCCCCGAAATGAACATTGATACAATTTCATAACAATATAATAAAGTAAAGCATGGTGTTATTTGCAGGGGTGTAGACGTGTAGTTATTGGCACCAAGTAATTTTGTTTTTCGTATATAAAATGTTTGATTATGAATTTTAGGGATACTTATACTGTCTTATTATCAGTCTTGATGTTATCATATTTATTTGATAATTTGCTATTCGATTTCGTAATGGAGCAGGTTAGGTTCCAATAACTACCAAAAACGAATTCATAAGGTCCCAATAACTTTACTCATGTATCACAAAAATACTACAATCGTATTTTTATTTTATAGTATCAGTATTTTTTATATCAGTAGGTATAGGTCTATCATAATATTAATATGTTGTTCAGGCGCGTATCGTAGTGATCGACTATAGTTTTTCTTCTGTACCTACTTAAGAATCTGATCGGAGCAAGGGATGTAAACATATAGTACATTAGTGCCCAGTTGTTGTAGGCAGAAGTAGTTTTACAAAGATGCATGTTTTTTATGCCTGTATCGTTATCACGTATTACGTTTTGCAGCAATACCATGAGGGGTACAGTCATACGTATTGTATGTATTACAATACAGTTAAACAAAGAAAATATTAGATATAGTACTACTTTTCTATGGATATTGTGCACAATAGGTAGTATACATAATATAGGAAAATATTACAATAATTATTTTATTCGCTTTAAGTGTGCTTTTTTTCTAGGGTGTGGGGAAAATCTATTTCCCACCAAGCGCTAACTTTCTGATTATATGGCATGTAAAGGAACTACACGGTGATAAAATAGAAAGTCAATAGTCCTATATATTATAACTCACAGGCTGAAAAATTTTGATTTAACATTCTTGTAACCTACGTTATAGCATATAGTTACAATATAGTAATCTGTAATATTGATATAATAATTAATAATTTGAAGTTGGGCTGATTATAATTAAATGTAGGTATGTCTGACATACTGTTAATCAATCAAATTAAAATATTCGATATTAATTAATTAGTAAATTCGTGGATTTAATAAATGTTCTAAAAAGTTAAAAATATAGTAGGCAGACAAAAAAAACGAACAGCTGTTAAAAATAAAGATTAAAAGTCTTTAGTAGTGTTGTAGGTAGTCATTAAATAATAGCAAATTAGAAATAATTGTGACATTGTTATAATATACTCGTAGTTTGAACCATTATTCGTAATAATCCTATTATCATCTATTATACTCGACCTTCTATAGAGTACCTACAGTTCACACTTTCCTTAAGTAATTAATGTATTTTTCATAGTTTTTCCTTGAAATAAATCAAAATTTTTATGTCATTACTAATTTTCCAAATTATTTTTTCTTTAAAATATTCTATATATATATATATATAATATATATAAATAAATGATTGTCTGTGTGTCCTTATGCATTCCTAAACGGCTGGACCGATGTTGATGAAATTTGGTACAGGGATAGATTAGACCTCTAGGCAGAAGATAAGATACTGATAGGCTAATTTAAAAAGGGAGAGGATCAACCCCATGCGGTGCTCAAACAGGGATTTTGATATTTCCGATGGAAATTTTTGTTTATAATTTGTTAAGTAATATAGTTATATATAAACTATAAAGTAATATATTACGTTTAATTGAAAAATATATACTATATAACGAAAAATAGTAAAATTGTTGTCTTTGTTCGTCGATAAATTTAATGTTGTATGAAATTATTATGATAATGTGACATAATAATGACATCTTTGATTATGTATATTATGTTCTAAATTCATTGTTAGCTAGTAAATTAATATAAATGTATTATGATCGGTACCAGTTATTTATAGAAATCTGCAGTAATGACTATTGTAGAAGTTCATAAAATACATTATATTTGTGTTCTATTCAACAAAATGCATATGATAAATTAGGGAAATTAGGTAATATTCGAATATCCTTAGTCATTGAGTTACTCAGTGTAATAGTGTATCTGTTGAATTTGTATTTAATTTCAAATCATTGCATACGAATAACAATTCTGAGCAAAGATGGTCGGTGGCCCGGTTGTATTATTATAAATATATTTTATGATACATAATACACATATATATTGATATATTGCTTATTATTTCTATTTCCAATAGAAATGTATATTACTATTAGTACTAGTATTCATTTTATCCAATACATTGGATTTTAAAATGTCATTATATAAGTTAATAGTTTCAATTACCCCAGATTGTATTCTTAAATAATAACAAAGTATCTAAAACCGTTATAATTTGTCGTTTAAATAGCAAATGTTGGCAATTTTCAACGTATACTTAATGTCTATAAAATAAAATTGAGTTTAAATATAGTTTTAGATTTTTTGGTTACAGTATACTACTTATAAGAAACCTTGTAATAAAATGTCAATCCTTAGTAATGATAACAATTTATGAGAAAATTTTTATTACATTTTTAAGCTTTTTAACCCAGAGAAACTTTTGTTATTAACATTTATAGAAAAAACTAAAAAAAATTGTTCGTGTATTTATGCTCCACTTTTTTTTTTAATTCCAACAATAAAAATGTTTGAGGAACCTTGTATTTAATTTGAAAATTTAAGGTGTATAAATAATTTTCAAATGTTGGCAATTTTTACAAAATTTGTCAACATTTTAAGTTTAAACGCTTATAAAAAATATTGTGACTATGTGTTTTTGTTTTTTTTTTAATTAGTATATAAAGAACTTATGAAGAACCTTGCATTAAGTTTCAAGGTTTTTGGACCAGGTTTGACCAGACAAAATAATTTTTATCCACATTTATACAAAAAAAAGTCAAATGTGCATATATAAATTGAAAAAAATCAAAATATTTAAAAAATATTATCTCATCATGTACATAAAATACAAATATATAATATTTACATCTGGTGAATAATTCAAGTATCTACGATTGTTAATTTTTGAATTATATCAAAAACAAATTACATTTTGTCAAAAGCTGTTTTTCCATAATTTATTTTATTTTTTTTTGGTTATAATATTTGGAAAGTACTATGATTTTATTTTACATTTGGCTCCTTCCTTCAATTAGATCCTATTCACTACCAGCAACCACTATCAATGTTTTACTACCCTAGAAAATAATGACGGACAGAAAAAAAACACGCATCTTTGTAATATTAATACATTCATCACTCCGCTCAGACTCTTAAATAAAAACAAAATGTGGAACGTGTTTTATGATGACTGTGCCCACTAAGGACATACCGTTTAAAAGACTACCGTCATAAATAACCTAATATAAACTATTAGAAAAAAAATATATATTAAAAAAACATCGACGTCAAAGCGTTAAATTATATAACAACTTTTAAATGATTCACTCTGTGTATTTCATATGCTCAGAAAAACATATTGAATAAACCAGATTTGTTATTAACATTGATGCTGTACGTATACCACTGTGTTTTAATATTTCTTAGATATCTTACAAATTTTTTTTTTTATAGACTCTTTATTATCTTTATCGAATACCTAAAATGTTTGCACAAAAATTAATTAACCAAATAAAACTATTTTATGAACAAGTCCAGATGACAGGTCCCGGGGCCGATATTTAGTTTACCACTTCTCAGTTCTCCCCTCCCATCAATCGAAAGAAAAATACAGTCTGGTGTCCTTATCCCTGTTTGAACATTATAATAATATTGGCCACCTAGGCGTATACTTATAAAGTTATAACGCGTTACTTTACTCACTGTTACGAAATAATATTATCATTGATTAATTATACATAATAATAAGTAAATGCAATCAGTGATACCTATTGATCTCATTTAATTTATAAATAAAAATACTAAAATATTATAATTTATTAGGTTGGATACGTTGTTATTGCTTTAATAATTATATATAATTTTACTTAAGTGTACTACATATTAAAAATTATTTTATATGATTCCATTTTTATAGCACTTCCTATATCATATAATTATTATTTTCTGTAAGATAGTATAATTTAAAAGTTAACATTTCCGTAATAAAAATATAAGTATAAGATATCATAGGTATGTGAAATATCACAAATTAAAAATGCTCATATATCGCTTGAATATTAAATATCAAATAAAAGCCGATGCTTAAACACATATTATAATGTTCTTACTTAAAAATTTAATAACATGTCTCTCTAATATAAAAACTAATAGCACGTTATTGAAACTAGTGAACGAAAATTTGCAATGTCGAACATGTGTAAGACAGAGAAAACAGATGTATGGGTAGCGTCCAGTTACGATTTTTATAGTACAATAAGGATCATTTAACAATAATAATATAATATTATCGAAAATCATTAATTTTGTGGTTTTGTTTAAATGGACATAGTACCTTTGGCAACTGTTTGACCCATATATTATAATAATATATAGGGCTTACAAATACAAACCATAATATGTTTTTCTTATTGTACAACAGACAAAGAAATTTGTTATTTTTATTTTATTTAAAATTGTAATATTAATTTGAAATTTCTAACGCCAATTTTATAATATGCGAACAGAATATTGTAAATTTTTAACCAAAATATGAACTTTTATATGTTGGTCACAGATGTAAATATTCACTACCATATTTTTCAGCAAAACAGAAGTAGCAGCATTTTATGGCCATAAAATATATTATATTATTTTGAAACTGTCTACTTCGATGACTGTCAACTATGTCTTCTTAAAATGTTTTGATGCTGTACATTTATATGTATTTTATGTCATCAAGTTCCAACTTATATACATCCTTAATATATTTGAAATTAAGTTCACCAATTAATATTGTATTATCATTTTAATTTCCTGTTGATTAACTTAAAAGATAATTTGATTTAAAAAAAATTATCTCTTAATTAAATATTATATTTAACATACGTCACATAATTAAATGCAAACTATTTTCTGATTTGTATAAAACATTTTGTTATGAACAATAGTTCATGTATCAATTAAATTAATTTAATTTTAATAACTAAATTTGTAAGTTGTTGTACGTTAAGTAAGTTTTTTAATGGTTATTGATTGTTTTGTTTTTTTTTTTGCAGAACAATAACAACTTGTAAATATTTATTTTGTATTCCAAAAAAAAAAAAAATGTTATTCATATTAAACAATATAATTTAAATTTGTTACTAACGTCTGATTATTTTTCATTCAGTTGTAACTTAAAGATAATAACTATAATATTATGTAAGTTAAATTATGATCCTTGTTACCTATATTTTGTATTTCTTTTCATGTAAATTGCTAGTACCTAATATTTGATATCCGTTCAATTGTATGGGCTTGGATCCATAATAGAACGGAAAACACTGGTATATTTTTTTTGTTCTATACAGTTAGAAAAACAGTTTTTTAGAAAAATAAGTCACTAAGGTACCCTTTAGTAATATAAGTAAATTATAAATGATAACACTTCCTTAGAAGACTCACTGCATGAATCTGCTCAGAATCTTTTTTCGTATTTAATGATTTAACATTGATTTCAAATTTTCAAATAATTTAACATCTATTACTTATTACAGTAAATTTTTAATGAAAGGTACCTAAACTCAAACCTATACTATAATCAGCCTTGGGTAGTATTTCGATGTCCGAATACAATATTCGGAATATTTTTAAGTATTCAGAATACTTTTAATTTTAAAATGCTTTTCCTAAAAGTATTCTGAATAACTATTTAGAATACATTATAGAATACATATAAATACATTTAAATGAATAGACGTCTAAAGTGATTATAGAATCATATAACTCTAAATATTGACATTATAGTCATATTATAGTTGTTAATGTTATAATTTGGCGAGGCAGTTTTATTTGATAAATTAGGAATTTTAGTAAGACATGTTGTGTTCACTAGATCTATCTTATTTGAATTTACTGTTTTATCAAATAGCAAATTTAATTGAAATGCACTGTTTTCGCTTTTTTTATTCAACGTCGTGTTTGTTGTGAAACTAGACTTCTGTAAAGTAATTTGGGATCAATTTGTGTATAATATATTATTTGTCATATCATTCAAACTTTTGAATTTTTTTTTTAGGGGGGGGAGTAAACGTCAGGTGATCAGGTATGGGTCTGTGCAGTGGTATAGGCAGGATTTTTCAGTGAGGGGGGAGGGCTTGAAAATTAGCTAAATTTTTAAAATATTTTGATTTCTTTTGAACTGTTTAGGAACATTTTCTGTTTCCAATTTTATTAGTCTTTTTTCCTATGAATGTCAATAAATCTTTATTTGTTGGGTAAAAAACTTGAAAAATTAATTCAAGGCTACTACTATATTGTTACAATAATTTGAAAAATATTAAAAATCCTTCGGCACAGTTTTTATTTATAAGCATTTAAAGTTCAAATCTTGACAAAATACTGAAAAAATTAACAAATTATTTTGAGTTGAGAATTCATAAAAATTTTTCTTTTTAAATCTAAGATTTGAAAATGTAATACAAAATTCCTCATAAGTTTGTGTATCTTTAGTAAAAAAAAAATGTCTACGAGGAAATCAAATTAAATTTTTATGAGCGTTTGAAATTCATATTTTTACAATACTGGATATTCACTCGATTCTTCATGTAGCGGTTTTGTTATTCAAAAACAAATAATCGTAGATACATGGAAATTTTACTGAATGTTTATATTTTAATTTTCTATACACCATTATATTTTGACTCTTTTTGGGCTGTTTACGGACATTGTCAGTTTTCAATTTTTTTAATTTATTCTATATATATCAATAAAGTTTTATTTGTTGGATAGAAACGCGTGAAAATTTAATGCAATACTCCTGATATATTGTTACAATAGCAGTTGAAAAATATTAAAAATACATAGGCACAATTTTTTTTATAAGCATTTAAAGTCCGAATTTTGACAAAATTCATCAAATTTAAAATTTAATAATTATTTTGTAGTTAAAAATTTACAAAATGTTTAACTTTTATAGCTAAGGATTGAAAATTTAAAACAAGATTCCACGTAAGTAGGTTATTCTGTAACCAAAAAATCTCAAAAATATAAATCATGGTTTTTTTTATAGTTATTTTATGTTCAAATTTGGAGGAAATTACATAGGAAATAACCAAGAATAACAATTTTAGTTATTTTGTAGTAATTTTATAATATTAATTCAACTTACCAGCTAACGTATTAATAATAAGTTATAACAACATAAATCTATATCTATATACTTATATAAAATTAAGTGTACATTTTGAATAAATTTTATAACTCAAGATCCACCAAACCGGTTTTGATAAAAATTTCAGGGCATATTAATATTGATGTGTAGATGGTTTCTGTGAAGTTTGTACGCTGTGCAATTAGTGGTTCCGGAGTTATGGCCTCTTAAGTGCACACCTGGCGACATGGCCAAAAACAACACCAGCGTCTATATCACGAAAACGGTTGCTCCAATCGGATAAACTCCGAAACTACTGAACCGATTAAAATTATTTCACCAATAGAAACCACATTCTTTGTGAGTGTCATAGGCTAATTTAAAAAGGGAATTAATCACCCCCGGTAGGTGCTCAAACAGGAATTTTGAGATTTACGATAGAAATTCTTGTTTATTAATGGTTGTTATGGGTTATATATATTTATATATAAATTAATGTTTGTGTGTAGATTAGACTTCTGGGAAGAAGATGGGCAAATTTAAAAAGGGTTAAATTTGTTTTTTTATATTCATCGGATTTTAGTACGGTTATAGGTTAGGTTAGGATTTTTTATTAATTGATTATATTAATCCACCTTAAGTGAAATTAAGTAAAAACGACAAACTCGGTATAACTTTGATACTTTAGAGTTAAATCCATACAGTTATGTACAAACAGCACGGGGTCCGCGATCTATTGCAGGTAGATTGCCTACCTGATAATATACTGCTGTGAAACAGAATTTTTATTCCAGGCAACAGAAAAGTTAAGATAAATTTTGAACACCGTACACCGAATATTAAATAACGAATTGAACAAAGTTCATATAGAGTTGGTACATTTAACGGGCAACGAAGTGCACGGGATCAGCTAGTATAATATAAAATATCCACACTGACAAACCGTCACCGCTTAGAATCGTTTTTCGTATACAATGATATTATATCGTTGAATTCAAATTTAACACAATCCATTACAATAACACACTTATAACCTACAACTATATAGCAGAGCGACATCTATTGACCCACCTTTTAGGAGTATTGGATTTTACCTATTATATTTTAAAATAAACTCGATGAATATCTAATGCATAAAAATCACATAATAACATAATTAAAATACTGCAATATACTGAGTGCATATTTGAGACTTGTATATGCAGTACCTACAACCTACCTAACTTAATTTTTATTAATATATGATGATTTTAAATTATGCCACACCGATTTTACATTGATTTAAATATGTAATTTCCATGGATGAAGTTGAAATAATTTATGAAAAGTAAAGAGGCACACCAGAATTTCAAGTTTCAATTTATTTATTTTAATAGGTATCAAAAAAGCATGGTACCTACTCAACATTTTGCAATAGTTTTTAAGATTAGCCATATTTGATTACTGAATAATTTTCAAGAATTTAGAAACCGCACTGTTGTTGTCGATAATTATTTATATTTTTAAACCTCCTCGTGACTGTCTCGATTAGGATAGTACATTAAACAGTGTTTTTATTGTTATTAAGCAAAATTATGTGTCTTGTACTCTTGTACAGAATCAACCTTGGTAGCTTAACATTGGAAATAATAAATTTTTTGCTCGTAACTATCCATGTATCAACATATATTAATAAAATGCATTCATAGTTAATTCGGTGGATTTAATGTCTAGTGCCTAACGCCTATCATAAAAAATATATTATGTAATGCAACTTGCACCTATGTAAAAATCATTATTTCAAATTAATTGTTTTATACCTACTAATAATATATTTAAATTCTTACGTAGCCTCTTTTAGTCTTTATAGTTTATTTATTATATTTTTATGCCACAGCTATAACAATATATCAAACAACAGGGGCGGTGTTAAACTGTGGCCAAGGGGGGCAAACGACCCTCTATATTTTGTTTTGCCTCATACCTTATGTCACACATATAATTTGAGATATTGAGCTTATATAGTTATATGCTTATAACTTATAAGTTATAACATTTTAATTTGTCAACCTATATTTTAGAATATAAGATAGGTACTAGCTGTTTAACCTAACACTTCGTCCGTGAAAAAATGAACTAATGTAAAATATCTCGTAGTTATATAGGTGACAGGTCTATCTCGGTCTTATTGTAGGTACCTGGCAGTTCACGGGCAAATCGGCGTTGGACTTTGTGAACAAATTTTACAGAGATGGACTATCTGCTTATCATGATGGATTTGATATAGCACTTGATATATTTTTGATCGTGGTTCAAATTACACTACATTTTCCTGATATTTTTTTAAGAACAATTTTAAATTTTATACAATTTAAATTTTATACTCAGAACAACATTAATATTCTATTCGGAATTTTACGACAATATATGAAAAAAATTAAAAGCATAACTTTATAATGTTGCATAATATTTTAATGAGTTATTGTAGGTAATGTTGATTTAATATGTTTTAGTTAAACTAGTACAATAAAAAATTTGAGAAATGATAGCCACCGCACGGTCTGTTACCTCTACAACATTATTTGTTTCATAAAAATGTTTGACATTGTTGTTTAAGCCTGCAGACGACTACCAGTCGACTGCTATTATAGTAGGTACTTACCCAGTACTCCGGAAGTATCAGTATCAGTATACACCGATGCTTAGCTATTCAAATTTAGTTTTAGATTCGTATTTCTACACATCCAGACACTGAGATATGTCACAAAATAAACGTCGTAAACATTTCTAAGAAAAAAAATATGAATATAATATTACATTATTTTGCTGAATGTATTTAAAGTACATAGATACTATATTCTGTGCTTTTAAATTCAACAAAATAATGCTATTTCGTTTTATATGGTTGGAAAATGTATTCCCATAGATTGTGTCAGCTCCGAATAAAGTAAAGTCGTAACCAGTGTATTAATCAGGTGATAAATTACGTCTTGGTCGTAACAATCTCTGACCATGCGTCCATGCCCCACATACATGCCCGCCTATCCCTTATCGGTGTCCTGTATATCATAGTTCACGAACATGACTAAACTAACTTGAACAAAACAGTTTATCGACACTTCTCGGTAAATTTTTTATTTTGCTTTAAGTAGAAAAACTTGTTAGGAATCTTCTATTCAAATTTATAAAGTTAGTTATAAAAAGAAAAACATTTATGAATTTTTAACTGAAAAATTTTCAAATTTTCTTTTCACAACAAATGTCTTTTCCATCTTTCTTTGCTACTCACTCACTCGCCATGTCTTTGAGCTCCCTGTAAGTAGTGACTCCTGCATCTTTCATTATTTGGCTAATGTATTTTGTTCTTGGTTTTACTCTTGATCGTATTCCTTCAATTACACATACCTACATCAGCCACATAATTTTTAAAATTTGAAATAATTATCATGGTTATAAATAGCTCAATAAAAATTTAAAATAGATTAAAAATAGCACGATGTATGGAAAACGCTAGTATAAATATTTGGTGAACATTTCAAGAGTCTACGGTTATTCGTTTTGGAAATACAACAAAATCTCAAAAACCAGTTAATGGGAATTCAATCATTCACCCCTGAATATTAAATATCGTATACAAATTATAAGTTCCAAAGTTCATAAAAAATTAATGTTTCGTTTAAGTACACTTTTTTTAAAGGTAGAAATACTTAAGTGAACATTTTTTTAATCTTAGCTATGAAAAAAAAACTTTCATGAATTTCTAACTGAAAAATAATTTACAAAATTCGAACATTTCTCATGGGTAGAAATAGCTCAGAGTCAAAATAGTTTGAAAATGTTATCATGCATGAAAAATAGTAATTTTAACAATTGATGAAAATTGCACGTATCTAGAATATTATTTGTTTTTAAATTACAACAAAATATCAAAAATTGATTGATGAAAATTCGTTAATTTACCAATGAAAATCCAATATTGTAAACATTTTTAATTCAAAACACTCATAAGAAATTAATGTTACTTTCCGGTAAACTTTTTTTTTTTTAGGTAAGAACAATTGTGGTGACTCCCTATAATAATTTATTACTAGATAAAATATATTATTCTTATTTGATTATTTTAAATTATCAAAAAACAAATAACTATATGAAATCAAAAACCCACGATAAGTGTTATTAGACAGATTCATTTCATTGAACTATGAGTTATTCGAATCACTTTTTTCATTAGAGTTTTTACTGTTAACTGTAGCTTTCTTTTCCTTAGACTTTTGGTCTGTTAAATTATAAATTAATAAGTATTAGGTAAGTATTAGTAATAAGTATTAGTTTATGTATTGTCAATACATAAAAATAAAAATGCAACACAAATATTTAAAAAAAAAACTGTACTAAATATTAATCCAAACTTACTTTTCATAAAATCTGCAAATTTCGATTTTACCACTGGACGTTTATTTACTGTTGGTAGTCTATTAATTACCTGTTTAGCAATTGGTTTCAAATTTTAATGGAACCCAATTATTTTTTTCCAATATGTCAAGTTCATTAAATTGACCTTCTAATTTCGTAAAAATTCGTACTTTAAATGATTATAAAAATACTAACAATACATCAGGAGCCTCGTATTAAATTTTCACTCGATTTGACTCAACAAATAAAATTGTATTTACTTTTATAAAAATCATTATTGAGAATTGAAAATGTCTATAAACTGCTCAAAACGAGTCAAAATATTTTAAAAATTGTATCAAGTATAGGAACTGATAAAATAAATATATGGTGTAAATTTCAAGTATCTACGGTTATTTATTTTTGAATTTCAACAAAACACGAAAATCGTTACATGATGTTGTATTTTACAATGTTGTAAAAATTTGAACTTCAAAGTTCTAACGCTCATAAAAATTTAATTAGAATTTCCATTAGAGATTTACGGTTAGCGTAAACCTTATAATATTATTATTTTTTATTCGTTGTTATGGTGATAGACAAAGCGTTAGAAATTAATATCCCATTTTTAGCAGTTTTTGTAATTTGTCAGTAGTTTTTCTCGACGCTTTCTGAAACTACTTGGAATTTTAACTTTGACCATTTAGGGTCACTTTTCTATCAGAAAATATGCTGATTTCAAAAATCGAAGCATGCGCTTACTATCCAAAATGTTGCTGACAGACACACACATCATTGTAAAACCAACACACATCGTTGTAAAATATTATTCGTCACACCGCTCCGAATCTAAAATTATTATTTATTTTATATTTCAGTGTAACGTTTTTTAAAATATTTTCGTAGGTAGTTAAAAATGTCGCTTACACGTAATATAAATTGCATATGCTAATCTCCTTTTAAAGTTTTTATTTTCTCTCAAATAATAATATGACTTTTTTTAATAGGTACTTGCCTATTAATTTTTGTAAAACAAATTCTGAAGTTGTAGGTTTGTAAAACTGTATTATACCTTCTGAATGATAACAATTTAATTATAATTGTTGAACATTTATCTTACGATATTAGATTTATTTATTTATAGTTATTTAGTCTATATACATAGACTATATTATATACTATATTACTATATAATATTATAATGTTTAGTATATAATATATATTATTATATATACTGAATATGCCATTGTTTAAACCACTATGGTCATATGCAGGACTTACAATATTGTGCACAGATGACTTTAATATTCCATTTGGAATTTTATGACTATATGAACAAACGTATAATTTGTAGCATAATTGTATAATGTTGCATAATACTTTAATGAATTGTAACGATGATTTAAAATGTTTTAGTTCAGTGCTTCAGAACGTTATTTATAACGTTATAACGGAAAATAATGAAAAAAAAATAAACGAAAAACGAAAATAATATAATATTATTAAACATAATATATCATTAATCATAATTAATTATAAAAATAAACAATAAAAGTAAAATAAAAAAAAGGCGGGTATAAGTGCCAAGTGGATGTCGCTCTTCTGTACAGTAAGTTACATGTGGGTCACTGTATAATGGGTGAAATCAAATTTGAATTCAGTGTTATTATATCATTGTATACGAAAAACAATTCTGAGCGATGACGGTTTGTCAGCGGGGATATTTTATATTATATTTATATTGTTATTACTTATTATTAATATGGTATATTCGGTAAGTTAATATATAAAAAATCGTTATTCTTGGTTAGAAAATGCTATTATAAATGTTAAGTAAAAATGTCATGTATCTACGGTCGTTTGTTTTAGAGTTCTGAGTTACGCTAAAAACCAAAATCGATTTTGTCGAAAACCGATTTTACGTAAAAATTTCAGATTTTCCTTAATTTTGATGTTGTTTTTCCCAGCGCTTTTGAAAACTATTGTGTGTTAATTTGACCTCCAGAATGCACCAACTAGATTCACTTTCCCATCGAACAAGATACTGTTGAAGAAAATCGAAGCAGTTTTACTTCTCCAAACCGTGATGACAGACAAAAAAAAAGTAATTGTAAAATCAATACATTCATTGCACCGCTCAGAATCTAAAATTGCAAATAATTATTGCAATGTACTATAAAACATAAGAATAATTAGTTATATTATTATTATAGTATCTACCCATTACTCCGGAAGTACCTATTATTAGAGTCTAAGATAATAATAATATAAAGGCAAGAGAACGGCATTTATTTCGACTCATCAATGTTCCACTGTAATAACTTGTCTTCTATATTATAGACTTATTACGTTTGTTTGAAACGAATTTCCCAACTATAAAGGTATTGCAAACAAAAATGTATTATTATGAACCCGAATTGTGCATAGGTATTTCGTGATATTTCAATATAATATAATTATGTATACCGTTCAAATCTAGATGATGAAACTATAAATCGATAACCAAACAACTAAAACTGTTTTCAGTCTATTACGGTATCAGATAACGAGTTAATAACAATGAGGTAATCTATAGCTGTACTACCACGGAGCACGTAATTTTATGAACAAAACTCCGGTTGGCGTAATCCCATTTGTCACGGGAAATGAAAGATTTATTTTTTTTACCAAAAGAAACTGTGTATTATAATAACACTTCACTGTCAATATGTGATGTTGTACGACATAATATTATATTGTATAGCTCATAGGTACGAACTATGGTCTATGATAAGGAAAACGTTGGAGATTCAAATATTGTCCTATACTATAGTATAGTATCCATGACGTATGCATGAGACGTATGAATATTCCTTTAAAATACTTCCTTAAAGTTTATTAGTTTATTACAATAATACCCGTTTTGTAACGGGAAAAAAACAACAAATGTACAGGACAAAGAATGACAATGTAAATCTACATAGAATATACTCATTCAAATTCAAAATATTGGTGAATAATTCATCCAATAGATAACCAAAATTTATTTCTTTAAAAATTAAATCATTTTTTTTTAATATTATTATTTATTTGTAATTCTTCCTTAAACATTTGTTAAAATCCTTATGGAAATTAAATTTTTACCCGATTAGGTTAGGTTTAAATTAATACAAATTACAAAAGTAAACCAACCAAGACACCACTCCTTCAAATCATATTTTTTTGGGACATATAATTCAAGACATTATTGGAAATCAATTGCCTAAATAATTGGCATCGAAATAAATCCAAACGAAAGGAAATCAAAGACGTAATATACACGACTGGCAAAACTCTGAATTAAAAATAAAATAAAAACAATACTTAATTAATTAAAAATTGGACACATCAGAATGGTTTTGTAATGTTAAATGAAGATTCGTCTGTTATATGCGAAATCTGCGGAGTAACACTGACGGAATGTCGCAAGTTCAAAGGGCTCTATAGAAATACAAAATAAAGACCCAAGCTTGAAAACAATCTACGTTTACTTTTATTATTTTTATTCTTAAAAAATCGTTCTGTGAGAATTTGTAAATTTATGAACTGATTATCCAATGTCTAACTTCAAACGCGCATAAAAAATGGATTTTACTTTCCAGCATACTTTAATTTTTGTTAAATATAGGAAAGCTTATGGGAAATTTTGCATTAAATTCCCAAACCTCAGATGTAAATAGAACATTTTTTATGAATCTGTAACTCAATATAATTTCCAAATGTTCGTGATTTTGATGAATTTTGTCAAAAGTCTGACTTCATACGCTCATACAAAATTATTGTGTATTTACGCTGAACTTTTATTTTAATTTCCACTAACAAAAACTTAAGGAGGAACTTTGTATTTAATTTTCAAGTTTTTTGACAGAGTGGAAAACTTTTTATCGACAATAATTTTAAAAAAAAACTGATGAAAATCAAAATTGTCTTATGCTTATAAGAAAGTTAATAACTAAAAAAGTGACATTTTTTTGATAGTTTTTTGGTGAATATAAAATGCTAATATAAACATTCGGTGAAGATTTCATGTATCTACAGCTATTTTTGTTAGAGTTACACCAAAAAATCTCTGTTTTTCCTTAATTATTTTTTTGTTTTTACTGACGCTTTCCAAAGCTACTAGAAATGTTTTACTTTTATTTTTATTTAGTGATTTTCTTAAAATATTTGCTATATTGCAAAAAATTAATTTTATTTTAGGCACTTGTTTTACCATGATATAACAAAGAACATGTGCACGCAACACGCTAATGAATAAGGAGGACACAGTATACAGTCTTTTCAACATAATATTATAATTATTTAAATTTTTCATCATAATAATTAGATACTATTCCTTCCACCTAATTTTTGTTTTTAATTGTATGTTACTAAATTATACTTTTTTGATACATCGATCATATAACCTAACCTAGCAACAAATATTTTTGATTTTGATAATTTATTAAATGTTTACAATTTATATTTTATATAACACAATAAACAGCAAATTTAAGCAGCAAAAAATATTATACATATATCCACCGTCTGCTGCCGTCATACAAAATATGCCGGGTAGATTATTTAAGAGCAGGGAATAATAATTGCAGTGCACTTATTTCGCTTCTTAATAACCTCGACACAGGAACACAGGATTGATGATAAACGGTATGTATTTAAAATATTGAGGAAGAAAGAAAATATAGTAAACTATCGAATTCGAATAAAGTTAAAAGACTCGCTGGTTGGCATTACAACAATAGTCACTTAACAATTAACAGGGCTCCGCAGGAGAAGGAAGTCTGTGGACTGTGCAGCCTGTGCTAATAGGCAATAGGCAATAGCCAATAGGTCAGTACACGGTACATTGGTTATTAATATTTTCATTTTCCATGATATTAAGTAGGTATGCCTACTGGCTACCATAGTTATTAGTTAACTGCTTTTGGTTTACCGTTTAATCCGAGGTTTGCACATTTTTAATTCTCTTTACCTATGAACTGCAATTTTTCGAATACAAGACGTAGCATAATATGAGCTATAAAGTTCAGAACATCGACATTTGACTGATTTTACTAACTTGTTTATTCATATCAATATGGTAAGTCCATATGCGTTGGTCGGGGGGGGGGGGGGAAGTAGGGGCAGTTGCCTCCTTGGATTTTTCTGGGTTGATTATCATAATTATTATTGATAATTTTAATGTAGTAAAAATACTTAAAAATGCCATAACAATTTTAAATAGTGCACTAAATTATTTTTATTTTTAATATTAAAGATATACATTTTAAAATAAATTCAGTATAAATTATAATATACATTTTAAACTTTTAAATGATTGTATAAAAGTTTTACAGTCAGAACTTATCATTTGGACTACTTATTTAATCTGAAAATAAACTATTTTTTTTTCTATATTTATAGGTTTAGACTTTAGATCATATATTTATTACAAAATTCATGTAAAACATGTGCAAAATTTAAATCATAAATTTAGAAAATACTTCAAAATGCCCCAAAAATCTTTAAATTCAAAAAATGACCTTAATATTTTAAATCGTCAAAAAATTCAATGTTGGTATGTTATAAAACGAGTATCGCGTAGCTAGATTCGGAAAACAATGCAAAGTGCATCGTAATCCCAACCTCAATAATTACCGTTGTAATATAAAATATCGCAAAATAAACTTTTTTTTAAATTAAAAATAAAAATTTTTTTTTTATTATTCAGAGTGATTTTTATTACGCTCAATGAACGTTGTTTTTATAGATTATGAGATGTAGTGGTGGAATCAAGTGCAAACTGCAGTATCAGCCATGTTTTAACTTTTTTGATAATGAAATTAAATGTTCATAGATGACATACCTACAATAGTTTAAACTTTTCAAGTTTGTGGTATCAATGACTGAATAAGCAAGAAATATTTAATTTTATAAATAACCTTAAAATTATAAAATTTAATGGTAACATTTTATTTATAAAAAAAAATTTATTTGATTATTTAAAATTACATAACAATGAATTAAAATTAATACTGTAAGATCAAGTTTTAGCTAACTATCTACGTATAATTCATAAATAATTTTACATTCCTTGTCCATATGAAAGAAAACATGTCACAAATATACTTTATAAACAATAGAATAGTGAGATAAAAAATGTAAAAAAGAAAATATTTTGCCCTCCCCTTGACAAATTCCTACGGACGCCCTTGATGGTAACTCACCACTTATAGTTGTCCTACTTTCTAATTATTAATTAATTTAAATTTGTTAATTCCTGTGAAATATTAGATATATACGGTTACTCGAAGTATAATATAATGCATACATTTATAAGTTCAGAGAACAATTTATTTAGTATGGAGCTTCTAATTAAACTATTATGTTTACTTATTTGTTTAAAAAAACAATTATTTTGTAGCTGTAAGAATACTCAATAAATAAAATTATCTGATAGTTGACCATTTTTTAGTGAGCCTATTACCACTCAAAACTGTTTTAATATTATTCAATATAAACGCAATGATTCATTGTTGCTTTCAAATTTAATGTTTTAATAATATATATTAATACAATACTGACTTGTGCCGAGGTGAGCAAAGCTAAAATCAACACCCAGAAACCCAATACCCAGTCTCTGGTCCTGTCCATACATTATATTTATTATATATATATTATCTTTAATTACCAACACTTTTCAAACCTGTTATTCGACGTACGAATGATTTAATTCAAACGGTAAAAGTCTTTTTCAAGGTATATAATATTAATAGGTATCATGTGTTTGCGTACCTAGGTATTAATAAATTATATTGTGATATTTCATTAATTGCTTAGATTTTAATTTGTTATCATTTGACCCATAATAATAAGTGAAATAACCATAAGTGTAATCAGTGGCGTAGCCAGGATTTTTTTTAGGGGGGGTTTTTTTTTGTAATCAAATGTAACTTGTGGAGGATTTCACACTTCCTGAAATGTACTCATAAATTGTTTAAATAAATTATAATATACGTTTAACTTTTAAATATTTATTTAAAATATTTATTTTCTTTTTTTACAAATAGTATTAAATAACATATTATGTTTTATAACAGTCTAATGCGGCGACTCTTTCTGGCCATATTTTCAATAACTTCTTCAACTGTTACTTTTACATCACGGTGAATATTCATTAATGCTAACCCGTTCAGTCTATTTTCAGTTATTGTGTTCCTGAGATATGTTTTCATCCGTCTAAGTGTTGAAAATGATCTTTCACTAGTAGCAGTGGTAACTGGTAAAGAAGCTAAAATATTTAAGAGTGTGTATATTGAAGGGTATATGTTTTCGTTACATTCGGCTAAAGCAGATACAACATTTGTTATGGGTTTTGATTTTATTTGCTGTTTCCATAATGAAAATTTAAATAATGAATTAAGAATCCATAACAACAATTAGCAAAATATTAAAAATTATTATAAAAACTAAAGAAACATCCAAACATGTGTCCATGTATTTTATAATGATAATATTATTGTTCTGTGATAATCTTCATATTGATAACAACTAGACCGCAGAACTGTAGATAAATCTACAACCATGGTAAATTAATAATAAAATAATTGAATGATAATGAATATTATCATCAGTGCAGTCGATAACGTAAATTACACAATATGATGGTGTAGTGTAAATATTATCTGCACGAATGCAATTATAATACGACACTGTGTGCACTATTTAAGATAAAGTTTATCTTAAACCGTGGTAGTGTGTGAATAACAGAATACATTTTACCACGACCAAATGATTGTATTCCTATATTATAAACATTATATTTTTGATATAAATACGGCTGAGGGGGAGGGTTTTAACACCCAAACCCCCCCCCCCTGGCTACGCCACTGAGTGTAATAACGGATATGGGGTTCGAGAGACTACTGTGCATTCTCAATCAAACATGGATGAGCTCTTTTAATTGTCCATAGTTTTAGTGGCCCCGTGTGAAAATGACAATGATGGTTGCTGCAAAGTGTACTGCGGCGTACTTGTTTTGATAATTATCCTAGGTAATAATGTAATATGAAGTTAAGATGATTTTAAAATTTACTCAGAGAGTAGACCCAGTAGATACTTACTATACTTTTAAGTTTTAATTAATTTTAATAAATAAAGATAAATTAAAATACGTTACCTACTTACACGACTACACAATTTCTGATACGAGGTCATAAATGTATTATAACATAAATAGTAATTCAAAATACAATTTGATCGAAAGCATATTGTGTTATTAATATTTATCAATAATAATATATTCAATATTTGAAGTGTATGGGAATGTAGGCATATTAATTTAAGTCTGATTTATTAAATTAAACAGTTTGTTCATATTATATAAAACATCAAAGTGTGAAAATAAAAATAATTACTTTTATTTAGGTCATATGAAAAATACCAATAAGAGAATATTTTAATCTATTTATATAAATATCTAATTTCATAATATTAAACTGGGAAGTGTAAAATTTTTATTCTCAATTAGTGCTGTCAGGTAGGTACATTAATTCTCCATTGTCATAATAAACAAAAACTAATTCAGCGTAGGAATTAGATATGTATCTATGTACGGAAAAAACACAAGTATGTGTTAGAAATATTTTCATAGTTATTAAATATTGATGCATCTTATAAATACTAAAACAATAAACACTATTGTGTTCCACCTTGAGCTATTTCCTACCACCAAAGTGAATGCGATTCATATTTATAATAAAATGGAAACAAATTGAATACGCAGATGCACATTTTAAGACAAAGTACAATAATTATTACTATTAGCTATATAATTATTATTACACAACATGAACTTCCGAATATGTATATAATACAATCAAAAGATCTAAGTACTAATTTTCCGAAACAACTAGGCTAAGGCTAATAACGATTTGTTTTTACGGGAAAATAATCATGAATCCCAAAATAAATTTATACTTTCATGGACACAAAAGATTTATTTCTCAAAGTAAAACAATTCAATTATCCAACTACTTTTTATATTTTATGGATAAGCTAACAAAATATTGTACATATAAATAAATAATCTAATAGATATTTCGTACTTTGTTAGTTATTACAATACCTACTACCTAGTATAAAATATATTGATACTAATAAATAGTTTTAAAAATTGACAGTCGTTAACAGTTTTATTAATTAGCCCATCTAGTCCTCAAAGATTTTAATATTCATTCAAGGAACATGCATGTATATATTCATCACCACCGATTACAAAATACAAATACAATCAATGACACTCTTACCCAACTTATAATATACCTACTTAGTACTTGTATATGTAATATATTACATATATTATAATGACACATTTTATGGTGTACTATGAATGGTCATAAGTATTATACTGTTATTATAGATACTTAACTTTTAAATTAATAAAATCATGATCAAAATTTTTTTTAAATATTTGTGTGTCAAATTAGCTTAAGAAGTTATATCACACTGAAAACGGACTAACTGCAAGTAACAGATAATATATTTTACAATAATTATAATATCAATTTTATAATATAAATTATTTATAATAATCCATTATTAAAATATTGAAATATCCACCTAACACTGTATGTTGTATGTATTGTAAAGGCATAATTCGACGGAAGGCTCCGTGTTTAGCTTTGTAGACCCGTGTTAAACAGGACAAACTCAAAGTAGGTCCTGTTTTAAAAACTAGTCTTCAATGCATACTCCCGGCTACCAAAATGACGCCACAGACAGCGAACCAGTTAAAAAAAATTTAATTTACTCAATCATTTGGTACATTTTTCTCTAAAAATTGCAAATTTTACATTAAGTAGGTATCTATTTAAGTAGCTACTCGTATTGTCGTATAGGTAAGAGTAAAATGTAGGAATTTTATGTGAAACATAAGAAATAGCCAAATATATAGGTAAACAGATTATTATATTTTATTAAGATAATCTTGTAAAAGCTGGCGTGCATTTAAGTCGAGATTTATTGATAAGTCCTTACAATTTGACATGAAATGGTAATGTTATTTTCTATTATATCATATTATACCAGATACCGATACCTACCCAAACAATTTAAACTTCCAAAAATCAAAAACATTGTATTTCAATAACCAAAATCGTTTAATGATGTTAATTTGCGATATTCGAAGGAAATAATATTGTACCTTGTGGTTATTCGATGTATGAACATATTCATTATACCCGGTACTGGGTAGGTATATCATTTATTTTATAATATATATGCATATTCAAAAATCGTAATGAGTACCTAGTAAATAGTATAGTCGATTTAATATTACTCATCATACCATTAAGTAGGCATACACGTTTACAATTTACTTTAGTCTTTGTCCATAGTTATTTAACATAATTAGACAATATAGACTAAAATAAATTAATAAATCATTAAATGAATATAAATCTAACGATGTTATTATTAAAGAATAAAGCACAAACATCATAAAATATTTGAGTGTGACAGTCTATAGATTATATTAAATATATAGAAATAAATATATGGGCTGTGATAATAAAACAAAATAAAAGATGTTTTAACGATTTATAGTGTCACATTTTATTGGAAATGAAGCAAATAATTATTTATTCTCAAGGTTATAATAACAAGTTATTGACCCACTTGGAAAATGGGTTTGTTTTTATTTAATTTTTATTATTATTACACAATATAATAGCGTATAACAGGATTTTATTGAATATTTAATAAATGCACTTTAAAATTGCAATTAAAAATTTTATAATTTTTATAATTTTTAAAAATAACTGAGAAAATTATAAATAAATATTATATTATAATTTTACAAAAACGTTATGTTGGTATCTATAAATATTTTGTTGTATTATCTAAGACCTATTTGTTTAATTTTAACTTTAAAAGTACCTATGACGTATATGAAAGCACATTTTTGACACCTAACATGTTCGTAGCTAAATAAAATTTAGTAAAAATATGTGTCCGACAATAATAAGTTTTGATAGTTAAATATAAACATAGGCGTGCGTACAGGAGGTGCCGGGTGTGCCTAAAATTTAAGTCCCAGATCATAAGGCCCGTATTTTAATTAAGGTTAGGTACTAGAATTAAATGTAATTTTTTTAATATACCTACCTATGTGGTAAAAAAAAAAACCATGTTTCAAGATAAAAAAAATAATAAAACGTACATATTTTAAATTTTTGCGGAATAAATACTTATGATGATAATAACAGCTAGGTGTTATTGACTAAACAAGTAGGTATAATTAATAATAAATAAACAATGGAATTATCTTAGAAATAGATATTGATTCAAGGAAATATATAACTATGGTAATTACTAATTACTAATTAGTAGTTGCTACTGGTAATTATATAGGTACCACCGATTAATATTTACATGTCTTGTTAAGAGAGGGCCTAATAATATTGTAGGTACCCCCGAAATTCAAATATGTGCACGCGGCACGCCTATGTATATAAAAACTGTGTAAAACTATATTATGTATAAGTACATATGTACTAGGTATGTACTTACGAGTTGAGAGCATTATAATAATACAATATGTATGTAGTATGATAATACCTAATAATATGATCTCTTGAAAATCTTTATGGATACAAAATATGTATACGTTTGCGCTGGTGTGTGTAGCTATAGTAGCTACGATCCATTCTCCTAACATCGTATTATTTACTAACTCATATTACTTATACATTATAAAAACTTATTTTAATCGTAAATTCGTCATTAGTCGTCATTTCGGCAAGTAACATACATTCACAGTAATTACAACAGGCGCAATATCAAAGGAATGTGATGCACTATATGTGACGAAGTATATCACGATTCACGACTGACGTATACGCTCGTGTTTTTATTCGAAATGCGGGATAGCCTTTCGATAACGGAATCAACAACCCGTTGAACCAGCTGATGATTAAAATTTCTCAAAATTTCGTTCTTCAAGGTGTAACCCATTATAGTACCCCACGTCTGACAACTGTGCCGCACGCACCATAATATACACAATATATAGAGGGACCTACACGTTAGATTCTGCAGACGTCCACTGTTTATCATCAGGAGCCGCACACTCGTATCAAAATACACGTTTAAACGATTTAATAGGTCGTGCCTGCAGCTGTATAGTTATACAATCGGTCGTAATAAACGAGCGTGCGATCTCGTCCGTATTTGTCGATGCGCGCGAGAGTCTCTCGACGGACGGCAAACGACATCATAATAATATTATTACGACTACCTATTGGTTATTACATTACCTATATGCATACACATATATATCTGATATTGGTAGAATAAAACTGTATACAGGGTGATTCAACAATAAACATGCTCAACACCACCTTTTTTCCTCCAATAACGAATTTATTAATACTCAAATTTTTGGAATTTTCAAGTAGGTACCTATTAAGTATACTTAAAGGCCATATTTTCAAATGCTTGGATTATTTGTACCATTTCTGCTAGAAGTGTCCTGTGGCAATACCATCGTATTTTGTTCAAATGAAATCCACGTTTTTTACAGTCAATGATTGAATATATATTTATTTTTTTTGGAAATGTTGACGAATCTAAGTTAAAATTCAAACGAGTTTTCAAGTTATTAAAATGTATATACGATAATAAGGGTTATGTCCTTAAAAATGGTTTTATAAAAATATAAAATGGATCTGATATTTAATCTAGTACTTAGCATACTCGTACAATTTTTACAAATTAATACATTATAGTATATTTCTACAATTTTTAAATCATTTAAGCCCCCTTTATATCTTTAAGCCAGTTACCACATGGACTATTATCTTTATGGTAAGTACATATAATAATATGTCTATACTAACTACTCGATCTGAGAATTTGCATTTGTATATACGTACACCAAAATTTCCGAAAATTAATCATCTGATAAATAATTTATAGGTAGTAAAAATAGGGTGGTTCTCGCATTCGAAAAACAAAAGTTTTGTAAAAAGGAGGGTGAACATGCTTGGTAAACCACCCTGTATGTCACGCGACATGCGTAGCTTACACTATTATATAGTACAGCACGCACGTTTGACCTTTCTTCGCGGACCCAAAGAGTCTGCAACAACTGCAACGTCACCTAGGTCATAATATCCTCCGTTTCCGAACGGCATAACGCTAGAAAATATTTCCCACCCCATCACCACTCCCCCACGGGATGACCGAATATACGTCGTAGTAAATGTACACGGGCGAGCAGCAGACTTGAGTCGTAAAAAATGAATTTGCTAGCCCCCGTCGGACGTATACGTTATTACTGTGATTTATATATATGTATGCGTATTGGCGCTATTGCGGACGACGCCGATTTCGCAACGAGTCTCCACGCCACGGAGTGCTGTCGGTCGTCAACGTGTGCGAAGGAAATGCAAGTGACCACGGACGATCTAAGTGGATTCAAGGAGAAAGAAACGAACAATATAATATGTAGGTACGTTTACCTACATGTAAAACAAACTAACGCGAGGAGAGGGCAAGAAGTCACATATTATATTATTATGGTATATAGGTATTATAATGCATTATATTATTATTATTATTATTATGATGTTGCTCAACAAGCCGCCGCCTCCGAGGTCCTCGGTAATTTATATAACGCTGACAAGTGAGACCGGCCGGTCATTGATATTATATTATACGACCACGCCGCAACGACGAAAGGATAATACCTATTTATATTATCCACGTTGCGAGGTGATATCGCAGGGCAGCGCCGGACACGCAAAGGAGCGGCACACATGACCATCGGTGTTATCGATTTCATCGTAAGACGTTTTAGAAAACGTAAGTATGACGCTATTATACCTACATTTTAGTGTTAAACCTACGCCTATAATATTTACAATATCAGATACCTATGTATCAATTGTTAGACAAACGGAAATATTGTCGCCGACGACCGTCATAATATAATATATATACCTAGGCAATAATAATATAGGTATTAATGTATTATAATAATGTATAAATGATAAATATACGATATTTCACGATGATTTTCACGATTTTCTATATCCTGCATCTATATGTCCTTACTCCTTCGGCTTTTGTCGACCACATTTGATTTATGTTTTAAAACTGGTTTCCCATTACATTGTATTTTATTTCCTCTAGTCATCTGCAGACTTCAAAATTGAAGAGTATCTTTTAAAAATAACACTTTATAATATGCAGTCCTATATTATCCAAGTTATTGTTTTTACATTAGTCAAAAATCAAAATGAAATTAATTATGTCTAGTTCCCATGTATATTATATATATAGACATTAAAGTCAAACTTTAAAGATAGCAATAAATTATAATATTAAATAATATAATACATATATGTAGTACTATTATGATGAGGTTTAACAGGATACAGGGAATATCTTTGATAATATAAATTAATTATAGTAATTATTCATTCATCAATATTGCGGTTCAAAAAATGTGATTATATTAAATCATACAATTAATATAATAATTTTTTATGAGATCATTACTAAAAAATTGTATAGTTTGTATCGAATCATTGTATACGTTTTATTCGAAATTCGATTTCCTACACAATTTTGGAAATACAACAAAG
Organism: Metopolophium dirhodum; assembly: GCF_019925205.1. Lineage (NCBI taxonomy): Eukaryota > Metazoa > Arthropoda > Insecta > Hemiptera > Aphididae > Metopolophium > Metopolophium dirhodum. The sequence goes on along the minus strand of NC_083565.1, from coordinate 18,115,818 downwards.
GGTTAAAGGGAATATATTTTTTCACCATTATTCTTTTTTTGATTTTAAAATAGGTACCTAGGTTAAAACTTGAATGGATAATATATAATTCTAGAAAATTCAAAAAAGAATGTCTTTTTAAAAAACCAACTAAGAATTTTGTGATTTAGAACCTACCTACCTATTTCTCACTTCATACACAATAAAAATAATATTTTTAATTAATAATTTCAGTTAATAATGGGAGGGCAAATGTTCCTGTTAATAGCCAGCATAGTGCTAATCGCCCAACAAACTCAACACACAACAGCAAAAAGGTTACGTGAGTAAATTTCATTTATTTATTATAAATAAACATTCAATGACAATGCAGGATAATCAACGTACGCGAGATCTTATGATGTCAAATTTACATTGATATAAACTTAATAATATATTACTAATTGTATATACTTACCTATATAGTTATATAGGTATTATAATTAAATACATGTTTTGAATATATTTTAATAGTACTTACATTTTTCAGCCAACTTCGTGCACGTGTGTAAAAGAAGTGATCCTCAGATAGAAAAATGTTTGCTGCAAACTATCGAATCCCTGAGACCCGAGTTACCTAATGGTAATTTATATGTGTTTATAAGATAAGATTTTAATTCATTAATTAATTTAAAATGTTTAATGTAGATAATACCATACCATTGATTATACATATAACATATAGTATAATAATAATAATACTATGTATAATCAATGATAATACCTACAAATTAGGTAGTTTCAAATTAAATTCGTCTTTATAATATAGGAATACCCAAAATGCAAATCCCGGCTTTGGAACCAATGGTCATACCCATGTTGGTAGTAAATAGAAATGAGGATGCTCTTAAAGTTAAAGCTACTATTAAAGATGTACAAGCATGGGGTGGATCTAAATTTGTGATCAATAATCTCAAGTAAGTATTTCAATTGTAATTGTTTTGAACAGAGCCTTCAGATAGGCATATATTTATTTTTAACTATTAATATTTTCCGTGAAAACGTTCAAAACGTTAACATACAAGCATTCATTATTAATTATAGTAGGTACCTATATACCGCATCATGATATAAAATAATCACAGCACTTGTTTTTAATAAACATTAATACATTTTTACAGTAGTATTAAAAAATTAGAATTATAAACCTGTGCATTAAACAATGGATTCTGATTTCACGTTAAATATGTTTTCCTATACAACAAGAGTCTTATATAATCATATGTTTACTGCAAATTAATTTAATTCATATGATAATATGATAAATATTTCTATAATTTCTTAATATTTATTTAATATGAATAAATATGTACATTTCACATTTTCACATATATGACAAATTCAAAGTATGACATAATATTTGAAATACAAAATCAATACAATAATGTATGTCATCGATTTTTAAATTGACAAATAAGAAAAAAAAAATTAAATACAACTTTAATATTTAATCAGTCCAAACACAATATTATTATTATTTAGTATATTATTTATTTTATAACATGTCGATCTGTAGATATATATAGTTAAATTATTTAATTTCCATGGTCTTAAAATATAAAATATTATGTTGAGTTATAAATAGCACAGTTATTTTTCAATTTAAAAGTCTAGTCGGCATTTTTTTGAAAATGTTTAGTTATTCATTTATTGAAAAAAAAAATAATAAGATGAAAATAATAAAATGAATATCTATGAGTTAGAATTCAAATTTTTAGTAAACTGAATATAACTTAAACCTTTTGAATACAATTAGTTGAAATTAATTGCAGTATAAAATGTACAATCAAAAGATTTAGTGTGTGTGACACACTATGACACATAGGTAATTTATTAAATAATTATTATAAGAAATTAACGAATTTTAGTTTTTAATATGTAATTCAATCAAATTTAAACTTCTTTGAATTTCATATTCCAAAGTACACTCTTAATTGAACAGAAAATTATTATGGTTTTAATATTAATATAATATACATACAGTAAATATGTGTAAACATGCACATACCTACTGCACATGTGTTACAAATAATCGTTGAAAAAAGTAAAAACACGTGATTAGGTGAAAGTGGTAACTCAATTATTCAGTATTCACAGTGTGTCGGTATTTACAATGTCGACGCAGTAGTTGACCATAACAATAACAACATCCAAATTATTTTTTTTTAAATCCATTCATAATTTATAGGTTTTATAAAAAAATATTCCCCATCTTGATCATTTCTGCCTTTATTCATTATTGCACAACACAAAATTGCCCTGGTGTAAAATGTAAAAACTGGACCAAACACATAACACTACTATTATCGTTACGCAATAGCTTTAATTACATCTTGGCGGAGGTAGACGTTTATTATTTCCAAAGAACTTGACACCAATTACAACATGAGGCCGAGCATAATTTTATACAAATATTTGATCCATTTGTGTCATTATTTTGTTTCAGGATAAATTTTGAAAAGTTAAACGGCGAAGGAACTGTTCTTCTCCCGAATCTATTTGTTAACTGTACGTACGACATTGATGGTCGTCTAATGGTTGTTCCACTCCAAGGCCAAGGAATATTTAGAGGGAACATAAGTAAGTCGCAAAATACATGAAGTCGTGTTATCAATTTATAATATGTTAATGCAATATTACAATATGTTCGTAATTACTAATTTCGTTTACTTAAAAGAAACTTCAAGACTGACATATAATAATAGCTACCTAATGAATAATACAATTATTATAACAAGTACCTATGTCGGACGGTGTATTATTATAGGTTCGCCTTGTAATTATTTAATGAAACTAAATGAATAATATTCGTTTGTTTGAACCACAACTTATTTAGGAAACATATTATTATTATCATATTATTATATCGATAAATTAATTAACGTTTTATTCACAGCTAACACAAAAGCTGATGTCAAAGCGAGTCTTGAAGTATTAAAAGACAAAAAAAATCGTGAATACTTCCAAGTAAAGGATATTCGAATCAAACTCAAAGTTGGAGATGCTAATGGAAAAATAATACCACAAAACATCAACAAAAATAACGATGTCTTAAGTATGCTCTATATACCTACTAGTCTTTATGATTAATTTTTATTAGATGATTTAGCGCTTAATTGTTTTTTTTATATAAATTTAAAATCAATTTTAATTCTTGAACCAATGATTGTACAACGTACATCAATTGAATCATATATAGATACATATACATTATTTATACTTATTTAAAATATGTTTTTAGCGGAAACTGCATCAACGTTTTACCACCAAAACCGTCGAGTTGTTTTGGATATCATCACTCCAATTGCAGAAGAAATTGCTGTCGAATTTTCACTGCAAATTGCCAATACTATATTAAAAACTATACTTTATGATGAAATTCTACCCAAAGAACTGCCTTGATAAACTACATGTATTATGTAACGTTTATTTTTTAGATTTAATATTTTTCGTAATTTATGTTTAAAAAAAATCAATTATTAATGATTTTCATATATTTCAGTGTACCATACTCATAAATCATCTATCATTAAATACACAACCTATGATCACAATCATTTGTAAACTATTTTATATTATAACTTGTTTTTTTTAAGTTAGAAAATATCATGTATAGGTTTAAGTATAATAATACTGAATACTTATTAGTAATTTAAATACCTATTTCACCAATTTATAAAATTATGATAGTATGATATCAAATTGTGTATTGATAAAATAATTTTAAACAGTCAACTAGGTGTCAAGTCTTATAATATGATTCATTACAGATTTATCCTGAATGTATTGAAATGTAAAATGTATGAAAGATGATTGTGAGTCGGGAAAAATAATAAAATATATATTATTATAAGTTAGTAATGTAGTGTTTTGTATGTGCTAGTTAGTATGGCCAGTTACATATAAAATTCACATATTTCATAGTTAAAACTGTAGCAGTAAAAATATAAGAATAGAAAAAAATGGCCTCTATGGTGTGAGTTGTATACGTACCTTGACTACATCGATACTATACGATATGATACTATGATACTAATATACTACAGTAGGTACCTATGATAATTGTAAGGTTTAGGTACACAGTTTTATAAATCGATTGGTTTCAATTTCAATGATATTAATAGTCAATTTTGAATAATTTATACATACTGCATTGTAATCACGAAACATAGGCATTTGGGTCTCTATTGACACTCAAATCATTATTTAAGTATTTTTAATCAATCACCATAAAATGGTAAAATTCTATTATAGTACTATTATAGTACCTAAGTGCAACGAGCTATAATGATCAATGCACTCTGCGATCCGTAATCATCGGCAATATTTGATTTCAGTTTTTGCAAAATTAGTAATTACAATATTACATAATGTTCCATAGCAAACGTGATATTTTTCATAATTATTATTCAAAGTTGTTTTCATTGAAACAAGTAATAGTTTTTAATTCTTAATACAGTAATTCTAACAAATTATAGTATAACTTATTGTTAATACAATTAAATTAGTAAAACTTACATAAATATTTTTAAATTTTAAATCCATTATGAATTACAATTAATTTAATCTATAAACTATTAATTCAACACATAGTAAAAATCTTTAAATTATAAAGTATAAGTATTTATATTTAATACACTACCTACTAACTAAAAAAAAATCAATAATATTAATTATAACATAACTTTCTCAAACTAAATGTATTATATACCTATTATCATATCTACAAATAACCATTAATTTATATATATATTTTTAAGACATTTTGCAAAAAATATTTAAATTAAATTAAGTTTTAAAACCTATATTACGTAATATTGAGTTTATATTTAAAACAATTCAAGATATTTTTTCAGTAAATAATAAGACGTACTAAACCATTTATTTTAAACAACATTGAAAGTAAAATTGCATTAATTTTAATCAACATCTTAATAAAGCAGTTGAAAAAATTGAAAAAATCGAGGGAATTAATAATTTGAAATGTTATCAGAAATAAATCAACAATATTATTTACTTATATACGGTAAAAACTTGTTTTGTCAAAACTCAAGGGGAACAGAAAAAACTTTCGAGAGTTTTATGATATTTCTTTACAGGAGATTTCAATAGAGTTAGAAATTACAAAAAATTCGGTATATCAACGTTCGACAAATTAATAATGTACCTACTGTATATGATAAAACGATTATGGTTATACCATTTTGTAGTAAATTTAATTACAATTATTGTGAATTATTACATTTTTGTTTTATTCATCAAAGCTTTCCATAACATTCTTTTATTATATCACTTCCTTTTTCACCAATCATTATTGTAGCTGCGTTAGTGTTTACAGAAACAATTTTCGGCATAATTGAACTATCCATCAACCGCAAGCCAATTATACCTTTCACTCTTAATTTAGTATCAACAACAGAATAACAATCATCTTCTGAACCCATTTTACAAGTACCGACGACATGATAAAAAGGAGCTGCTAAGTTCTGAATGATACAAATCCAATACTCTCGAGTGTCCCAAATACAATCGGCACAATTTGATAATTTCAGCTCCTCTAATACGAGCCCAGCATCAATCATACTTTGAGTTTTAGATAATTTGACAACAAATTCAATACCCTTTAATAGGGTTTCTATTTCTTTGTCATATGATAAATAATTTAAAACAATTCTTGGATCGTCTAACGGATTTACTGATTTCAACATAACTCGACCTGTACTTAATGGTTGTAACATAACTGGTGTGATTACTATAAGGTCACTTAACCAGTTTAACTCGTCATATAAATCTGTTACTTCTTTAGCATATCCAAACATGTTTGTAAATACATTAATTTTATTTGGAAAAGAGTTGGTTGAGTTGAACGGAATTCTGAAATTTATTAATTGTATATCAGGGTACTCTAAATCATCGTTTGATTTATAAAATGTCATAAGGTTAGTTAGACCAAGTGTTGATATATTTTTTGAATATAGGCTCATTTCTTTTTGCAACAAATCACTACTTTCATTTTTTATGTCCTCAATCGATCTATATTTGCGATCTGTAAATACAAGCACTGGAAGCGACACATGATCCTGTAAGTTATAACCTACGGGTAGGTCTTTGATGGTTGTAATACCGTGATCATTTAAATGTTCTTTTGGTCCGATTCCAGAGAGCATAAGAAGCTGTGGACTTTTTATAGGTCCAGCACATATTACCACTTCTTTCGTACAAAAAACTGATTTAATTTCTTCTGATGAACATTTGAAGTTCACTCCCACTGCCACATCATTTTCGATTAAAATCCCAGTAACAATTGTATTTTTTGCTACATAAAGATTTGGACGATTACTCGCTGGTATTAAAAACGCTTTTAGTGTACTACAGCGATGGCCATTACGAGTGGTTGAATCAAAATTACCATATCCGACAGCTACAGGATCCATTCTATTCAAATCATTCACTTTAATTAAATTTAATAATTTTTGTGACTCAGCAATCACCTTATAAGCTGGATCGAATGTTTCTAATGGAGTTACAGTGAGAGGTCCTCCTCGTGAATGAATTTCTGAATTATATCTACAAATATCTACAAAATCTTCTGACTTTTTAAAATACGGTAAAACATCTTCATAGTCCCATCCATGACAACCATACTTATTTTTCCATTGACTAAAATCTTCTACGGTACCACGCAAGTACACCATTGCATTAATTGAAGATGATCCACCTAACATACAACCCCTAGATATAAGACACCTCTCTTGTTCCATTCCTTTAAAAAGTAAAGGGTGTTTTTCCGACAAAAATGCCCAGTCACATTTAGTCTTTAAATTTTGGTTCCATAAAATAGGATTTTCGGTTATTTCTGGTGGATCACCTCCAGCCTCTAATAGTAAAACATTCCATTCTGGTATTTCACTTAAACGAGCAGCTACAGTTGCACCAGCACTTCCACCTCCAACAACTATAAAATCAAACGTCACTTTTGTAGGATCTGCGCATAACATAGGTGCATAATCGAATGGATAAATAAGTGCGTTGTATCCATTTAGTACCTAGACACAATACATTTCTTCATTTAGTTCAAAACTAGCAACTTATAATTCAGTTTTATTTACATAAAAATGTACTTAAATAATATTCATATATTTGTGTACTATATAGAATACTCGTTAATCATTTCAATAAGCTTTTGGTTAGTGTGAAGTATTAATGTATATTATATGATCGTTTAATTTTGTACTGTTTTGGATTTTCATTTTATTTTGACAAACTGATTATTTTAATGCGAAAATTATTGATCAATGTTATTTAAATAATAAATTATATTTTATTGAGTGAGGCAGATATCTAAAAATGGAAAATTAGGTTAAATGCAAATAACAGAATGAGTTTATATACCTAATATAATTGTAATATGTTTATAAATTTTAATAACTCAATAAAATAATTGGACTATCTAGTAAATCATATGTTATATTATATCATTCAACACTTAATTGTTTCTATGATCTATCCTCAAATAGTACAAAACAGGACTAATAGTGTCCTGATCTGACCAACTTTTATTATATTAATTGAAACATTCAATAAATTACATTTTGTGTTATTCGGGGATTGATCATAGAAATAATTTACATTGTACATTTATTTTGTACATGGTATAAAAAGTAAGTTTAGTAAGATCTACTATAAAAAAAGAGTTTGCGTTAAAAAAAAATTTGTAGGTACAAATATAGTGAAGATATAACTTTTTTTTACATAAATTAAATATTAATAATTAATATATAGACACATACCGTAAATAATACAGTGACTGCAATTGTTTTAACATTCATGATAACAAATTCAAAAATTTGTTTAGTTAAATAGTGAACAGAGAAGCGTAAAAAATGACTATTGTATTAGTTATATTTTTCAGACTTTTTATAATTTGAAAAAAATATTTTGATCCACACGTGTGTAATATATTCCAAATATATTAAAGTCACGATTGAAATTTAAACATAGGCAGTTTAAACTATTATATAATATTATATTACTTAATATTATATAATATTATGTGTGTGTCTAACATTAAATTGTTAGTCATAACTAATAGTTATTTCACAAGTCAACATGTGTTTTGTAGTTGTCAAATAAGATTCTACGATTGTATTTGCTTATTTATATGATACAGAATAAAGTTTTGTTTTATGATTATTCAATATGCATGATTTTTTATTGTATCAACTTTTTTAAGAACAGTAAACAAAAAAAAAACTCTACATTTATATGCAGTAGGTATCTACTTATTAAACTCGTTGAGAACAGAAATTTAAACATAGAATGTGGATACCTATTAGTAATAAACCCTCAACATTTATTTTATTTTACCGAAACTCGTGGAATATAATTTAACTAGGTAGATACTAATACAATGTCAACACTAGCTGTAAATAATTCAAAACCAACTTTAATAAAATTTTGATCGTTCTGTGTAAATAATGTTTTACATTACATAAAACTTTGAATTGTGATTGATGTAATTTAAATGAAATTATTTATAACACGTTTTACTTTTTAGTATGTAACTATAAAATGGGCACGATGTGCATGATTCCAGAGCTAACATAGTTTTTAATATCACAATTTACATTAATATACACCAAATAGTTAATAGTGAAATCTCAAGTCACAGTCAAGGCATTTAACGCTGACAAGTGACAACAAAATAAGATTAACTCCAAATAGAAAAATGCAAATTAGTGTAAAAAATTACATTAGCAGACAATTTTAATAAAAGTAAGTTCATTCAAAATTAATAAATCTATTAAATCTGGATAAAACGTCTCTAGGTACCATAATAAAATTAATTTAGCAAATGTATATCATATCAACATTTAACCAAAACCATAACAACACATAAAAACCAATAAATAAATTAATAAATAGGTATTCGAAAACCATAATCGGTCAACTACATCCATAACGAGGAAATAAGTCATTACTCGACCCAATTAATGGTATTTGAGTTGAACATCAAATTTTAATTTAAATACAGTAGAACCTCGATTATCCGAACTAATTGGGACCGCACCTAGTTCGGATACGCAAAAGTTCGGATATTGGAAATATAAAATAAAAAATGTTTATAATATTATGTATTAATTATTTATTATTTTTATAATTAAATATTTATTATTATTATAAATATTTTATTAGAATTGCATTACATATTACATTACATTATCAGAAATGCATTAAATTATTAGAAATACATTAGGTACATACATACATTATTAGAAATAAATAAATACATAATTAAATACATGACATTTATTATATTTTTTCGACATAATTATCAATACCTGCCGGATACAAGTTTTCATGTTCGGATAACAGAACGTTCGTATACGCTAATTATAGTTCGGATAATAGAGGGTTCGTATAACGGAGGTTCGGATAATCGAGGTTCTACTGTATTAACTTAATATGTTTGATTTTACATTATTAATTTTATTTTTTGTGAGATGAATACCAACCTATTGTTTAACAAATAATTGATTTTTCTTTATTATAATTATATTCAAATATTAGCACAAAATAAGTATAGATAGGTAAAGAGCCATATAAGTTCAACACTTCAACTAGTAAGTTAATTGCATAAAAATACTTCTGGCTGTGCCATATTATTTACTGTCGATTATTTCAGCAGTGATTGTCGATATTCATTACAGACCATAAAATCGTGTTTAATAATTGGCAAACTTTTTTAATTTAGTTGGTTGTTCCAACTTGTATAATAATCCGTATCTGCAATTATTATTATTTTTTATTACACCTACAAGTATGAACATAACCATTTATTGTGGCTTGGCGTGGCGCGTTGGCTGCTACCAGTCGCGGAATGCGACTGGGAGTAAGTAACGGCCACAGCTACTAGCTCCCGGATGGGTGACCACCCGGGTTCATAGTAGTTAAAAACCTTGCCACACATACACGTGTTTGCTACCTACCGTAACAACCGTTAAAAAAAAAAAAAAAAAACAATCGTAAAACCAACCTACCTTACCAACCTTACCCCTACCACAGTTCATAACCCCTACAACAGCTAATGGCTATAGTCGCCGGGCTCAAGTTCAATAAAAAAAAAAAAAAAAATAACCATTTATTATACGACGCCATGACGGTGGTTGTTCAACTTAGAATTAACCTTAAATCGTAATACATTTATACATAATATCATTATATCTTTTTAAGGGGCTCCAGCGTATCATGTTTTGAGGAGTAATATTTAGGCAATAAACATGACATGAACTTTTGGGCTGTGTCTATGTGTGAGTAGTAAATTAACATTAGTGTGTGTTTCCGAGAATCGCTGTATTGCCGCGTCGGGAAACCGGATGCAATTCGCGCACGCTGCACATGTCAATATTTCGCGAAAAATGAAATATAAGTCGTATGCCAAATAAATGTGCTGCGATCCGCTTAATAGATCTTTTTATTGTTAAATAATAAATTATTTTATAAGAACAATTTTGCTTAAAATATTTATAAAAATAAATTGAAATAAAGATAAACTTTTACAGTAAAATCATCTCAATTTTAGATGTTATTATTTTTATATGGGGGTCTAAATGAGATTTAAAATAGCACTTTTTTTGGTTCATCTACACTTCTATACATAAAAATTAAAGTTCTATAAACGTTTCTATTGTAGCTTTGTTTTTATCAAGGTGTACATGTACAGATTGACTTTAATATTGTTATCACTTATCAGCAATACTAACAACCTATCTATTTAGTGTACTACATCGACTACCATCAATAATAGTGGAATAAACATTACCATAACCGACAACTGGTTATTTCCTGTTTAAATCATTAACCTTGATTAAATGTATTGACTCCTCTGATTCAGAGATAACCTTATAAGCTGGATCAAATGTTTCTAGTGGTGTCACAATCAGCGGTCCTCCGTGAGAATGAATTTCCGAATTATATCTACAAACATCTATAAAATCTTCTGACTTTTTGAAATACGGTAATACATCTTCATAGTCCCATCCATGACAACCATACTTATTTTTCCAAAGCCTAAAATCTTCTACAGTACCACGCAAGTATACCATTCCATTTATTGAAGACGATCCACCTAGCGCAAGACCTCTAGATATAATACACCGCTCTTGTTCCATTCCTTTAAAAAGAAAAGGATTTTTTTCTGACGAAAATGCCCAATCATATTTTGTCCTTATATGTTGTTTCCGTAAAAGAGGATTTTCAGTTGATTCCGGTGGATCACCTCCAGCTTCTAATAGTAAGACATTCCATTCAGGTATTTCACTTAAACGAGCAGCTACAGTTGAACCAGAACTTCCGCCTCCCATTAGGTACTATAAAATCGAATGTTACTTTCGTAGAGTCTTTGCATAACTTAGGTGCGTAATCGAATGGATAAATAAGTGCATAATATCCATTTAGTACCTAAATAAATTAAATTACTTTTTAGCTTAAAAAATATCATATTATAACTTAGTTATTAAAAATTAATTAAACTAAATGTTTAACTATACACGGTATAATTAAATTTTATTATTTTTTAAAATCTTTAGTTGTTCTACGTTTACTTCTCTCTCTCTATGATCTAACCCATATTATACAAAATAGAACCTACTTATGTAATGTAATGTTAATTTATTGGTATATTTTCACAGTTTTCATTACATTTTGTTTAATTTAATTTAAAGACTTCCCTGCTCACTGAGTGGAAAAAATGTAACTCAGATTCTTCACCACCAATCAACTCATTTGCAACAGCTCTTGCATCCCCACAAGGTCTAACATCTAGGAATTCACCCTGAAAAACAGCCTTCGACCTCAACAATTTTAATTTCTGTCACAAATTGACATATAGGGAGGAGTGGAGGACATCGAACACCGCCCAACTATACTAGAACACGGATCTAACACAATTACCTGCAGGATTCAATTTAACCTGAAAAGAGTGGAAAACATTATACAGAATTCTAATAGGCCATGGAAGATGTGGATAAATGGAGATCACTTCCGACCCCAAACAGTTAGGTTAGGTGTATTATGGTTATGATACACAAACAATTTCTCATATAGTACCTAAAAGACTGTCCTATGAGAAAATATTATGGCTGCTGGAACGACTTTATGAATGCAACCACGAATTCCATAATATGGATACGAGACCAGCTTGATCTGAATTAAAAAAATTATTATTATGCTAATCTTTTTTATTCCTATTATTAATCATCATTAATGTTATTGTGTATTTTGTAGTTATCATTGTTATTGCCTACTTATTGTTTATCACACATTGTTTCTAAATGTCTGTATACTATATTGCATGTATTTATAGTTTATAATAATTAATTATGCCTTAGCAATAAATAAATCTAATTTAAAATGTAAATTTGTCAACGACAACAAACCTTTGAGTGTATATTAAATGATTTATAGTAGACAATTGATTCAATTTTAAGCTCTGTATGTGGTTTCTGATTGCAAATTTGAAATTGAGTTTGGAATTATACATATATACATTTTCTTTTCCAAAGTCACATATGTACATTGTACAAACATGATATAAATATCAATTTTTAAAATAGGTAACTAATATTAAGAGGATGTCACACCCGCATATAATGTCTACGTCTTACAAAATATGTACAACATAGAAAAAACTGCTTTGCGTGGGACAACTTTTCTCGCACCATATTTTTTGTAGAACAACCTAATTTTTACAACACGTAAAGAAGAACTTTATCTGTGCAACAGCGCGCTTTTTTTTAATAGCACTAATTTTTTATAAGCAAGTGAAAAAAAGAAACCAAATGTTTAGAAGCTAATAACTTTTATTGTATTTATGTTATCTAAAATATGGGCAGGCTGTTGCATAGATGATTTTCCACCCTATAGGTTCAGAAATTTTGGAGCCACTACTACAAATACAGAAAGATAAAAGTTGTCCCGCGCAAAACAGTTTTTGCTATGTTGTACATTAATTGTAAGACGGAGACAACGCATGAGGATGTGATATCCTCTTAAACTGATAATGAAACATTGAAACACAAACACCGTTATCCAGAATATGATAATTTTATGTTATAGCATAACCATGTCATTCTACCGATTAAAAGTTATACATTTATAATTTTCAAGCAAATGAGAATCTAGGAGGCTTGGCTCGTATTTTTATTACATACAAATTATAGATAGCCAGATAGGTAACAGTTTTCACGTTGATCATGTACCTACTACCTAGTAATAATTATCACAGTAGCCAGTAGGTGCCTACTTGGTTATTATGAAATATGATAATTGATAGGTACGTTGACGATCAACTGTCTATAGATATATCTATATTCTATATGAATAAAAATTAAATGATGTTCGTTGGTAATCGCTTCACTTAAGAACAGTTTGACTGATTTGGCTAATTTTTTTTAATTTTCAGAATAATGATACCGATTAAAAATGTTTGCTGGGTCATAAAACTTTTAAATCTAATGCAAGGTAACTCATTAGTTGTTAAAGTGGCAGCTCAAAAATACACACAATTATTCGTGTGTACTTGAAACTTTTTAAGTATATTGTTATATTTTGTGTACATGATTACATTTTTAAATGCAACGTTCTCGGAAATAAATTACTTTAATTGCAATAACCTCATCAAATATACTTAGTAATATAGCCTGATCTCCATAGCTTAGAATCTTTTTCCTATACAATGATTTTATATCAATTTCGAAATATTTTCATACAAACGCTTTTAACGTGAGTTATAAAATAATAATTTATAGTGATGGTTGCCAGTAAAAGAACAGTTTGCTATAAGTAAATATACACTTTTATACAATTTATGAAAATACCTATTTCTTATAAGTACAAAAAAATATTAACTAATATAGATATAGGTACATACCATATACAACATAATATACAACATAATGACTGCTTATCATTTTAACATACATTATAAAAATATAAAAAAAAAAATTAAAATTATTTATGTTACACAAATTCAATAAATAAACTATTATCACATACCTAAGTTATATTCTCCAAAAACTTTTTTAGATTATGAGCGGAGTCATGAATGTATAGATTTATTTTATAATGATGTGTGTTAAAATAATATTGTTTTTACGATTGAAATATTAATGAAATACCTGTCATATTAACATATTATTATTAAAAAATTTATCATTACTTACTCGTTAGTATTACTCATTAGTTAGTACAACTCGTGACATGACAACATGTGTTAAAAAATTACCAAATAGGAGTTTATGATTGTAATGATTATTTACGATTCTATTTTTCTATATACGTCACAAAGTGGTTTAAGTATTGAATATTTTGTATTGTTATTTTAAAAGTTTTTTAAAACCCCCTTACATCATTATTTAATGCATGTTTTATATCAGTATAAAAATGCATCACATAATATAATAAAACAAACCTAGTAAAGGTGATAGATTTTGAACTTAATTAAGGTAAATAATATAATTTTTTTATAATAAAAATAATTTAAAAACTTTAAAATTTAATTATTTGAAGTACAAAATGCATATTTTAAATATTTGCAGTTATTTTAGGTTAATATAACATTTTAAACTATGAACTTTACTATCAACAAGCTTTTATTTTAAACTAATTTAAATAATTGAATAAGCAATAAGAATCGTATAAAAATTGGTATATAATTTTCTTTCAAATAATGATGCTATATTTAAAACAACATTTATAGACAATAGAACAAAAATAAATCAACAACTTCTTATATAAAATAAACAAATTATAGTTATTTCTATTATGTAGTAGATTAAATTACAATTATTGTTAATTCTAAAATGTATGTTTTATTCATCAAAGTTTTCCATAACATTCTTTTATTATATCACTTCCTTTTTCACCAATCATTATTGTAGCTGCGTTAGTGTTTACAGAAACAATTTTCGGCATAATTGAACTATCCATCAACCGCAAGCCAATTATACCTTTCACTCGTAATTTAGTATCAACAACAGAATAACAATCATCTTCTGAACCCATTCTACAGCCACCAACGACATGATAAAAAGGAGCTGCTAAGTTCTGAATGATACAAATCCAATACTCTCGAGTGTCCCAAATACAATCGGCACAATTTGATAATTTCAACTCCTCCAATACAAGCCCAGCATCAATCATACTTTGAGTTTTAGATAATTTGACAACAAATTCAATACCCTTTAATAGGGTTTCTATTTCTTCGTCATATGATAAATAATTTAAAACAATTTTTGGATCGTCTGACGGATTTACTGATTTTAACGTAACTCGACCTGTACTTAATGGTTGTAACATAACTGGTGTGATAACTATAAGGTCACTTAACAAGTTTAACTCGTCATATAAATCTGTTACTTCTTTAGCATATCCAAACATGTTTGTAAATACATTAATTTTATTTGGAAAAAGGTTTGTTGAGTTGAACGGAATTCTGAATTTTAAAATTTGTACATCAGGATACTCTAAATCGTCATTTGATTTAAAAAATGTCATAAGCTTACTAAGGCCAAGTGATGATATATTTTTTGAATAAAAACTCATCTCTTTTTGCAAAAAATCTTTACTCTCATTTATTATGTCCTCAGTTGGTCTACATTTTCGATCTGAAAATACTAATGCTGGAAGTGACATATGATCCTGTATGTTAAAACCTACCGGTAGGTCTTTGATGGTTGTAATACCGTGATAATTTAAATGTTCTTTTGGTCCAATTCCAGAGAGCATAAGAAGCTGTGGACTTTTTATAGGTCCAGCACATATTACCACTTCTTTTGTACAAAAAACTGATTTAATTTCTTCTGATGAACATTTGAAGTTCACTCCCACTGCCACACCATTTTCAATTAAAATTCTAGTCACAATTGTATTTTTCGCTACAAAAAGATTAGGACGATTACTTGCTGGTATTAAAAATGCTTTTAGTGTACTACATCGACGGCCATTACGAGTGGTTGAATCAAAATTACCATATCCAACAACAGGTTCTTTTCTGTTTAAATCACTAACCTTAATTAAATGTATTGACTTCTCTGATTCAGCGATAACCTTATAAGCTGGATCGAATGTTTCTAATGGAGTTACAGTGAGAGGTCCTCCTCGTGAATGAATTTCTGAATTATATCTACAAATATCTACAAAATCTTCTGACTTTTTAAAATACGGTAAAACATCTTCATAGTCCCATCCATGACAACCATACTTATTTTTCCATAGTCTAAAATCCTGTACAGTACCACGCAAGTATATCATTGCATTAATTGAAGATGATCCACCCAACATACAACCCCTAGATATAATACACCTTTCTTGTTCCATTCCTTTAAACAGTAAAGGGTGTTTTTCCGACAAAAATGACCAGTCACATTTTGTCCTTAGATTTTGGTTCCATAAAAGAGGATTTTCAGTTGATTCCGGTGGATCACCTCCAGCTTCTAATAGTAAAACTTTCCAATCGGGTATTTCACTTAAACGAGCAGCCACAGTTGCACCAGCACTTCCTCCTCCAACCACTATAAAATCGAATGTTACTTTCGTAGAGTCTTTGCATAACGTAGGTGCGTAATCGAATGGATAAATAAGTGCATGATATCCATTTAGTACCTATATAAATTAAATTACTTTTTAACTTGACAAATAGTATATTATGGTATTTGTTATATTAAACACAAATTAAATTAAAAATATTTAAATTTATATTTATTCATTTATCTTACAATACGTTTTATATTAGTGTGATATAAATCGTTTCGTTAATTTGAAATATTTAATGTTTATATTTATTTACCAAATTTATCAAGAATTGAAATCACTGATTTTTTTAAAATTAAAGTTTGTATATATTAAATATTTGAATCAATCAAGCAATTATCAGAGTTTTCTAGAAAAATTAAAATAGATTCATACCTAAATATATAATAGTATTTCAAATTGTCGATATAATTAATAAGACATAGGTACCTCCTATTATACTTAAGTAATATAATAATAACAAATAGTTATTTGTAAAACAACAGTTTACTTTTTCTAAATAAACTTTTACGTAATGAATAGACACATACCATATAGAACAGAGTGACTGCAATCTTTTTAACATTCATGATACAAATTTAAAAAAAAAATTTATTTAAATCGTATACAATTGAGAATTTAAAACTGTTCTTATATAATATAAGATATATTTTTCAAAAACTTATTTTTAATTTGAATATAATATATCGTTATCCAAAACGTGCATCGAAAAAATTGAGGTTTTAACATCGTTTGGCCTATTATATAATATTATTAAATTAATATAACCTATATGTAAGTTTCTATTATTTAATCAATATTCATTACTAATGGTTATTTCACATGTGGACTTTTGTTTAAAAGCTGTCAAATAAAATGTCATGTTTGTATTTGTGATTTACGTATTACGATACAGAATAATGTTTAGTAACTCTAAACAAAAAAAGAGGGGAGTAGGTAACAGCTATGCTATACAGTAGGAGTCAAGTGTACATCGTCATTGAATAGGATACTGTAATAGATGTGTTACATTTGAATTCAATGATATAATACCATTGTATACGAAAAACGATTCTGAGCGGATACAGTTTGTCATCAGCCTATTTTCATACAAATAAATTGAAATAATAATATATTTTTATTAATAATTATTTATTTTAGTAATTTGTTTTACAATCTATAGTTATCTATATATATATATATATATATAACTAAATAGAGTGTCCTGAGTGATTCATAACATCACAGAGGCGAACCTATTAGAGCTATCGATTTGAAATATTGAGCGTAGATTAATATTAAAATTTCACCGTGAACTAAAAAGGGATTTAGAATAATTCTGATTTTGAGGGATTAAAATAGGCAAAAACAAAATTCTACGTATAAATTGTGTACCTATAGGTATATAATACGCATTTACGCAGAATCATTTTTTTTTATGTTTTTAAGTAATCTAAGAGTAAAATCACCAATAACAAGTTTTTTGAGGGTATGACTTCGATTTATCTATATTTTGTTTTAAAATAATAATTTAAGCATCATTTAAATTTACAAATTTTTTTTTTTTGTAAATCGAACAACAAGATCTTTGTTCTTTTTTGTAAGATTTTTGAATATTGCACGGACATATGGACTAGCCGATGCTAAAACCACTTTGTGTCCAAATATTATAGTATCATCATGTGTTTCTAGTTTAATATCTAACTTTATCTCTAGAAAAAAAAATATGTCACTAATATTTTACGTAAACATCAGTGTGTTCATAGAACAATAGTTATAATTATTATTTTAGATTCTGAGCCGAGCGATGACTGTATTGTTTTTAAAATTATGTGTGCGTGTTTTTTAATTCCCTTTTCTGCCTGTTCTTACATTTTGGTGCAGAAAAAATGTCACCACACCGGTAAACATATTAATATACTTTCACGTGGCCAAAACCTTCAATATATTATTTTATTGAAATTTTGTACGTAACAAAAAAATGTTATTGTTAAAATTGCTATTGTTAGTTAATGTTCTTAATGGGTCCCATTCAGTGGGTCCCACGCTCCTTGCACGTGAACATAATCATGTTCAGGGGGGGGCATTATGATGTGGGGGGGGTATGTGATGGCGAATGGGTGGTGATACAGATGATGATGGTCACTGATGGTCATCTACATCGTTCTCACGGCTGGTCCTGCGGGGCGAAGTTTGGCCACGATGGCTGCGAGAGCGACGATGTCAGTTGGCGACGAGAGGCTAGTGCGCGATGTGGGCCGGCGACGACGCTGACCAAAGCTCGGAGCGAGCGGCGAAGACTATAATATCGGCCGACGGGATCAGACCGTTTGGCGGAAAGAGGAGAGAATCGGCGGACATCACCGAAACGCGCCGCTGTCCTGATACTCTCCGTGGTTTTTTTCCGGCACCGCCGTGTCTGCCACAGCCATGAACTAAGATAAACTAAGATTTATCGTTTCGTTTCCTCGAGCCCGGCGCTGCTGACGTCCGAGTTCCTGGCCACCCTGTAATTATAGTCATCCGTCACTCACCCGTGAGCTCTATGGTCTTCGTCGCCGCCGTCACGAGTCGTCTTCGTGCAGCACTGCAGCAGTAGTCACTGGTACCGTCGGGGCGGTGTCGATATCCACGCCGGTACCGCTAGCCTCCGTCGTCGTGTTGTCGCTCTCAAGCCGAAGCAGCCGGGCGCCCGCCGCGCCGCTAGAGGATCTCGCGTGTCACCGAACAGCGAACGGTGTACGACCGCGTGATGGCGGCCGTCAACGACCAACGTGCGGTGTCGAAAACTTTCTTCGTCGACGGACCAGGAGGTACCGAAAAAACAAGATTTGAACAGAAAACATTACAACGTTTTGAATTAATAAATAATGTCATATTGTATATTTGCATATTCTGTGGTAATAATGTAATAATGTAATAACGTAATAATGTATTAATGTAATAACAATGTAATAATGTAATAACGTAATAATGTATTAATGTAATAACAATGTAATAATGTAATAACGTAATAATATATTAATGTAATAACAATGTAATAATGTAATAAAAATGTAATAATGTAATACGCCATTCGTGTCGTAGATCCACATTCTGTAGATATACATTCGGTTTTTTTTTCAACCAGTGAAAAAATCTCACGAGAAACATTTGTATTGAATTTTCATGTTTTTGACCAAAGAACAAAAATTGTTATCAACAGGGTACATAGAAAAAAACCAAAACCTCTGCGATATCACGCCAAGAGTTATGATAAAAAACATTTTAAGACCCCTTATAATAATATTATAATAGGTAATAATATGTGTTATTAATAAAAATAAAATATTTTTATAACTGGTTTCATTGAACGAGTATAGACCAAAATATCTTATATTATATTATATGAAAATTGGATATCAACTATTAATTTTGACGTAAGACAGTTATATAGGGTTGCATAAACAATTTGTTAAATTTAATGGTTCGCTTTCAATATAAATGGTTTGCTAGCTTTCCTTGGTTAGTGTATATTCTGATATACCAAGACAATGGAAGCGTTTTGTATATTTTGTGTAGCATTTCAACAAATTATGCTGGAATGAATACCTAACCAAACATCAATAAATAAGAGCTACTTAATAACACCCGAAGAAAGAATTGATGAACTGCAAAAAAAAAAGATGTTTAATTACCTTTTTTAAGCGAAACATCTTATGGCGCGGTACGGTAGTGAGACCAACTAATGGCGTGGCGACGCACCGTTCGTGGCTAGTCAATCCACCTCAGCTCAGCGATCTCCTCTTACCCACTCACACTGCTTCACATGTGTCTATTTATATACAGTGTTGTTTCGAGCGAAGCGTTGACATTTTACATGTAAACTGCTAGTTTTTTTTTCTATTCTATTAAAATATGAGTGACAATTAGAACCCATATTGTTTGGCAAGGGCGGGAGCCAGGATGTGAGCTATTTCGCGGGCGGCGTGTGATCTTTTGTCACGCCTCTGCGTTCATCGATCACGGCAAAGGTAAATCCAGGGATCTATGCGACAACCAGACTATTCCACGAAAACAATTTCATGAAAGAAATTATTTGGTCTTATGTATTTTAAGCGTCATGTATAGAGGTTATAATATGAATATAATATATCAAATAAGGTGTAACCAAAAGTTTATATTTTGTAAAGACCGTGGTATAGATTTCAATATAAATAATAACTAAAACAAGAATAAAAATATATAACTACTATAATCAATATAGTGATTACTATTGGTCACGGCAAAGGTAATGCACTATGCTGCAGGCGTGATCTATGCAACAACCAGATTATTCTACGAAAGAAAAATGTTTATTGTTTACGCGTCACGCAAGGAGTTTATAAGATGTAACCAAAAGATTTTTGTAAGGACCGTGGTATAGATTTCAGTCTCCGGTTGTGTAGGGGATACGCGTAATATGTGTGCCAAGCACTTTTGGGGATTTCCATTTTACCGCCTGGTTTAATATGTCTTTGTATATTTTTTTTTTAAGTTGTATTTAATATTTATGAGGAATCTTGTATTCAATTTTAGCAAAGTGATAGTAAAGTGACGCACGACGGGGGAGAGGAATCTACCGAACGGTATGACAGTCGGTGCAATGCCGGAATACTCTGACTATTACACTATTGACCGATATAAATACCGTCCGATTGGCGTTCGGGTGTGGAAGTTTCTACCTGAAATGCGCAAGTTTACCCGGGTGGGTCTTGCTACAGATCAGGTAAAAGACTGGTGCTTGGTCGTCGGTCGTGCGGCCTTTTATATGCGGTCTATCGGTGATTTTTTCAGCCGGTCTCGTGTTCTGTGACGGACTGGTGAGTTACCGGTGCCGTGTTCTATGACAGAAACCCGAAACCGCAAAAGTGCAATCGACGATAGACGCATAGATATTAATATATAATTAAGAACAGGGCGTACTAATAGTAATAATTATAATAATAACAATACGATGATAAGCGTGAGGTGGACGGGAGGGCAGTAGTGTGCGTTATCTTCGCGACTGTGTGTGAACAATCAGTATAACTAAAAAACAAAATTTTAATAAATAGTTATCGTACTCATATAATAATTAGGTATATGTTAAAAAATCTAGATACTTTCAGATTTACACTAACAACCTAAATCCCGTTGCCATGTACATGAATGTTTGAAAAATCTACAATTCGTATCTGCGTGTCACATAGTTACCACTTGTCAATAATATTCATTTCTTGAGTTCATTACGAATTATTTTTCGTATATCCGTATAATCTTCTCCGTTAATTATTTGGTCCATATAATATTATCCGATAAATATGTCATATAGATGTGTATCTATACCTAACACTGCCGTGATGAGTGAAAATTCCTCAGTAAAAGCAACAGAGATTGGGTGGCGGTCCACGCCAAATCTGAAGTTCAACCTCACCAGCGACTTACCAGGACCGGAATCGTCAAAAAATTGTGATTCCAAGAGTTTGCTGGACGGCAGGTTCTGGGTGTCTACGCCGAATATCCCCGTCGGCGGTCCGTCCATATTTAGCTGGAGAGGAAACTGCAGAGATTGGGTGGCGATCAACGCCAAATCTGAAGTTCAACCTCACCAGCGACTTACTCGGACCGGAATCGTCAAAACATTGTGATTCCAAGAGTTTGCTGGACGGCAGGCTCTGTGTTTCAACGCCGAATATCTCTGCACGTCCGTATTTAGCTGGCGAGACAGCTGTCGAGATTGGGTGGCGATCAACGCCAAACCTAAAGTTTTCGCAGGTCACCAGCGACGTACGGAGACCGGAAAGTCCGAGACACAGACGTCCACGTCGTTCATTTTGGCGGCAGAAGAAGAAATTTGTCAGGCGGTTATTTTGTTGCTGTGGTCCTATTGACATGATAGACTAGTAACGTCGTATATTATAGAGTTTAAACGGTTCTTAAACGTCCCCTCCCCTCCCACCGTTATTTCACTTCCATGTTCGCTGGTACTATTGTGTCCGGCCAGGATTCTGAAACCGTTTATCGTGTCCTCCATTGTCGTTTGTACCCAGTAAGTATATGTTTACATCACGTATTTCATGCACTGTATGTCTGTACCATCGTCGGCTCTTCGCCACCTGTTGTGTGCCGTTTCGCGGTCTTAAATCTTATAGCTGTTTCCGCTACCTCATTTTTTTCCCTTCAACAATATTAGCTAAAGTTAGTGTGGTCTAGTTGTAAATATTAGTAAACCCTAACTAATGGTAATGCTTATGTAAAATTTTTATAAACTGTATTATTGTACCTATAAATAACAAATTATAAATGATGCTGTAAATTACATGAATAAACGTTTTTGTTATTTGTTATATATTTGGTTTTTATTTGATAATATTATCAATAAATGTGTCGACACGTTTGTGTAAAATGTATTTATGTAGCTTGCGGAAATTGTGTGTACACCTTATGATAGTTCTAAAACACGAGACTGATAAATAATTATTTTGTTTTGTAAAATTATTATACAAATGTGAATTTTATTTTATACTTTAAATATGATGTATGTTTTAATATTTGTTAAAATCGGTTTTTCCTTGTACAGTTACATAATTCTTAAAATAGATTAGATGTGCGCGATACAGCTGTGCGTATGAGAAGGCGATATACGGGGCCACACGGGTCATTCCAAATAATATGGTATTATATCTAATAGAAGTTGCGACAAAACGTCTAGCAATTATAGGCGTGCGGGTACAAGGGGAATGCTAATGTGAGTGGGGTTTACTATCTAAGCTATGAGACAAGTCTCGCCGTTCGTAATTACCCCAGTTTTCAATATTATCGACGTCGCTGTCGCATTGTCACTATATTGTGTGTCGTATCTATACGTGTATCTTAATATTTATTGTTTTATATTGTAATTTGGCCTCATGGGCCATGGCTGATGATTTAGTTAATGCCATTTTGAACGAAGAAATTACTAACCACTCCATACGAAAAAAATGTGTACATTTGTTATTATATTAAATTATCATTTTAAGGAAGTTGTAACGTTTTTAATTTTTTTAATACAATATTTCAGTTTGTTTTAAGTTTTTGAACATTATTATTTTATTTCTTAACGTATAGATAAAATAAAAAGGGGTCGGAGAGCCAAGGCGTGTTAGTGCCATTTTTTTTTAGTGTCTCCCCAACCAAAAACCTCACGCCTCCCTACTGTACATTAGGTATTATAAGATACGAAATATAATAAAGTAGTTATACGTACCCTTTAAACCAGGGGTCGGCAACCTTTTTAACCATGCGGGCCATATTTTTTTAAGGGCCGCATTAATAAAAAAAATTGTACAGATGATAAAATACTAATAATTTATTAATCGACGATATATACATTATATATGATTAGATTACGACCTAGATTACGTTCTCCCTCATACGTAATCTCACTCTAATAGTCATGATTCGATTTTATTTATTACAATTTAAGATATAAAATTAAAATTTTAAACATCATGAAATACATTTAGAGGGCCACAGAAAAAAGTTCCGAGGGCCGCATGCTGGTGCCTGCTTTAAACTAATGAAATAAAATCACTAATCAACATTAAATAATATCAGAACGCATATACGCGTATCCGGATTACGGATTTCGAATTTCGTGAATCCGGATTTTCCCAACACTAATACCTACCCATAATATGTACATCTTTTTATATCCTATTTTTACCATTTTTACAATTTATTCTTACCCTCTACTTTTCGTATTTTTATTCTACTATACATATCATAGAGAGTCATAACTCAAGTCTGTTAAAATAGGAAGAAAAATGTTAGTATATTACGGTACTCGCCAAAAACTATAAGAGACCCAACTACAGTGTAATGTCTAAAATAATTCAGGACCCAACTATAGTGTAGTAGCTGAAAAAAACCTGGACCCAACGGATGTAGTAGGTGTTTAAAACAATCCCGGACCCAACTCGGATATAGCCAAAAATGTAATGAGTACAAGGTTCCTAATATGTAGTTATAATAGCAGTTAAGAAATAATTAAGATCCATGGGCACGATTATTTTCTAAGTACTTACCTATTTAAAGTTTGAATTTTTCAAAATTTATCAAATTGAAAATTTACAAATTACTTAGTTTCTAAAATGTTCAACTTTTATAGCTAAGGATTGAAAATGTAAAACAAGGATTTTCATAAATAGTTCATAAGCTGTAACCAAAAAATATATAAAATATATTACTTTAATCACAATAATATCATCAAATATACTTAGTAATAACTAATATTATAGGCGGACAGACCGTCTTCGCTCAGAATCGTCTTTTAGATTCTGAGTGAAACGATGAATGTATTGATTTTACAATGATGTGTGTTTTTTTTTTTTTATTTTTTTTTTTTTATTTTTTTATTTTTGTGTCTGTGTACACGATAAGTAGTCGAAATAATGCTTCGATTTTCGACTTCAGTATCTTGTTCGATGGGAAAGTGAATATCGTTGGTGCATTGGGGAGGTCAAAATTTTAATTTCCCAGTAGTTTTCAAAAGCGATGTGAAAAACAAAAGAAAAATTAAGGAAAAACGGGAATTTTTACGCAAAATCGATTTTTAACAAAATCGATTTTGGTTATTGGTGTAACTCTAAAACAAATGACCGTAGATGCATGAAATTTTCACTGGTTGTTTATATTTGCATTTTCTATACACAATACAATTTTGAAAATAATTTGACTTTTTTTGAACTATTTACGGACATTGTCAGTTTTCAGTTTTTTTAAATTTTTTTTCTATAAATATCAATAAAATTTTATTTGTTGGGTAAAAAAGCTTGAAAATTTAATAGAAGGCTCCTAGGTTATTGTTTCAAAGGCAGATGAAAAAAATTAAAAATCCTTAGTCACAGTTTTTTTTTATACACGTTTAAAGTTCAAATCTTGAAAAAATACGGAAAAATCACGAAAATTTGCAAATTATTTTGAGTTAGAAATTCATAAAAAATTTTCTTTTTAAATCTAAGATTTTAAAATCTAATACAAGATTCCTCATAAGTTTGTCTAACTTTATCAAAAAAAAAATTTCTACAAGAAAGTCAAATTAAATTTTTATGAGCGTTTTAAATTCATATTTTTACAACATTAGATATTCACTCGATTTCTCATGTACCGATTTCCTTATTTTCTTGTAATTCAAAAACGAATAACTGTAGATACATGAAAATTTCACTGAATGTTTATATTAGCATTTCCTATACACCATACAATTTTGAAAATATTTTGACACTTTTTGAGCTGTTTACGGGCATTTTCAGTTTTCAATTTTTTTAGTTTTTTTTTCTATAAATATCAATAAAGTTTTATCTGTTGGGCCAAAAAGTGTAAAAATTTAATACAAGACTCCTGATATATTTTTACAATAGCAGTTGAAAAATATTGAAAATACATAGGCACAGTTTTTTTTTATAAGCATTTAAAGATCAAATTTGGACAGAATTTATCAAATTTATAATTTAATAATTATTTTGTAGTTAAAAATTTATAAAATGTTCAACTTTTATAGCTAAGGATTGAAAATTGAAAACAAGGCTCCACGTAAATAGGTTATTTATAAATTACTTTATTCACAATAATATCATCAAATATACTTGGTAATATCATAGGCTGACTGACCGTTTTCGCTCAGAATCGTTTTTCTTATACAATGATATTATATCATTGAATTCAAATTTAACACCATCCATTACAGTGACCCACTTGTAACCTACTGTACAGCAGAGCGACATCCACTTATCCACCTTTCGTAGGTATACAATGATTTTATATCATTGAATTCAAATTTAACACCATCCATTACAGTGATCCACTTGTAACCTACTTAACTATAATAATGACTATTGTACAACAGAGCGACTGAATAGGTTTGGCATACCGCATACCCTTAGGACTTAGGTCGTAGGACTTGCCGTTTTAATATATTTTATATTATTATATGTGATTCCCCGCGAATTTTGAATAAAACAGTGTTGCAAACTTAATTTGCCCAAAAGACACAGCACTGGCGCGTCGTTGTTCGCATGCAGCTACCGTGGTGGTGCCGCCAAGGTGAAACATAGTCGGCTTGAGTACACTAATCAGCTGCGGCAAGTTTCCCGCCAATTTTTTGTTTACCTACAAAGCAGTTGTAAATCCACTGGTGTTCCACTCTACCACAGCCAATCAACGTGCGTGTTTCATCCGTTATCTGCCTCTAGTTTATCCAACTTCCGACTTCCCAAATCCCGAGTTCCGACACTGCGAGTGGCAACACGTTTGCCGCCGATTTTCTGCCGCGATTCACAAGTCGATACTCGCTACAAATAACGTTACAATTATTGTTGTCAGTCTTTTTTAAATCGAACAGTCAATAGTAATATTACAAATTTTACAAACTTACAGCTGACACTCTAAATCATGGCTAAAGCTGGCTTCAGGGACTACGTAGCCGATAAAGGTAAAAAATATCTTTTTGTTTTCTATTTTTTTAAATAATTTTGTTTACCTACTCCTGCGTGTGAAATACGTAATATTCTCCGTCTTATTTGCAGTGAAACTCGCGGAATTCCTGCAAAACTACAAGACGTTGGACGCGAATAACCAGAATCATCCAAAGTATGCTGTACAATTGGCCAAACTCGCACATCGTGAACAGGTAAGTGAACTGATTTGCGTTGCCACATTATGTGTCATAATGCTCTTGTTTATTTTGCAGGTGTCTTTGCACATCGAACTTGACGATTTAGACCACTTTGACAACTCGTTGGCCGATGCTGTGTCTGCCAATTGTCGTCGGTACTCATCCATGATAGCTGATGTTGTGCAAGATCTATTGCCAAGTTACAAAGATCATGAAGTAAGTAAACTAATAACTACTCAATTATAAATTATTTCTTAAAAATTTCTTAACTTATCCATTTCTTTTTATTCAAGCCTGAAAACAAAGATGCTTTGGATGTTTATATTCAACACAGAATATTAGCCCAGCAAAGACAAAGGATGATACAAGCTGATGAGAATGTTGCTCCTACAAATAGATATCCTCCAGAACTAATGCGAAGATTGTAAGATAATGATGACAGTATTATCAAAAATATTATTTTATCTTTTTGTTTTGTTATGTTTTAGTGAAATATACTTTAAAGATCTAAGCACTAAAAAAGAATTACCTATACGTGATGTGAAAGCTAATAACATTGGTAGATTAATATCTGTGCGTGGAATAGTTATGAGAAGTACAGAAGTAAAACCTATGGTCGTAGTTGCTACTTACTCTTGTGATCTGTGTGGTGGGGAAACATATCAACCAGTATGTATTTACATTTTTATTGTAATTTTTCTACTTTAAATATTAATTCTATTACGTTTAATAGGTAAATTCACTGACTTTCAAACCTTTAGAATTCTGTCCAAGTGCAGAATGTTCAGCAAATAAACCAGGTAGTCGCTTGTACTTACAAACTAGAGGATCTAAATTCATAAAATTTCAAGAACTCAAAATTCAAGAACTAGTAAATTAATGCTTATTAAAATATAGATGTAATATTATATAAGTTAAATATATTTTATGGTTTTATTTAGAGTGATCAAGTTCCAATAGGTAATATTCCACGTTCACTAACTGTGTTATGTAGAGGTGAAGCTACACGGCAAGCAGTACCGGGGGACCACATATCAGTAACTGGTATATTTTTACCTTTGATTCGTTCTGGATTCGGACAAATTCATCAAGGTTTATTATCTGATACTTTTCTTGAAGCCCATGTGAGTAACCTAGATTATAATTTTAATAAAACAATTGTAATCTTGTAAAATTTAATATAGTTTTTAATCACTTAAAAGTTAAAAGCAATATTTTGAAATAAATTGTTAATATGAAAAATCCAAAATTATTTTTTTTAAATTATTGGTAGGAAATTTATAAATTATTATATCAGTATATAATTAATTATTATAAATTATCATAATTTCTTAGTTTATATGTTATTTCTTATTATAAACTACTTTTTAGTTTAAATCAATTAACAAATTTATTTGATTTAAAAATTTACTGTATAGGTTAAGTTATTATAAAATTGCATTATTTTGTTTATCTGTATAAGTTTATACCTTGAGTCATATTATATTTTATTAATTTCCTGGTTTTTTTTTATTATTATAAATAGAGACCAGAATTGTATGGATTTTCATATTCATACTGACTGTATGCACAACTATGAGGGTTTGAAACCCCCACGTTTTTTCAAATCAAACTGATTTCATAGACAAAATTTTCTTTTGCATATTGATGCTTATTTGAGGGGTCAAGGCATATTTTTTAAATTAAAACATTTAACTTGTATATTTTAAACACTTAATAAAAATGAGAATTAATATGTTGATCAAAAATAAGTTTTCAATAATCACCTAAATCATTTTGATAATCAAAATATATTATACATATTTTATGTAACTGTATTTATACCACTATGTTACTCAAAGAATAGAAAAGAAATAATAACATGGTTACTTCCACGGTTTATAATGGATCCACTGAACTAAATATAATAAAATAAATAATATATTATTTTTTGATTAAAAGTTTTTATTTATTGTATTACAGAGATAATTTGACAATACAGTTTACTCATATTATGTATTAATACTCTGTGCTTGGATTAAAAAAAAAACAAATTTATAAACTTTTTTTATTGTAGTAAAAATGTGTAATGCATATTATATTGCATATTTTGAATTTTTTTTGTGAATATAGGAACATACTTTGGTAAATTTATCATGCATATTTAGCACCTTTTTGTAAATATAATTCGGTCTCTGATTATAAAGAATAAATTAAGAATAATTCTTGTATTATTGAAAAATTAGTAGTAAAAATAATACTATCAAAATTCAAAAATGTAATTAAATTAAATTTGTAAATAGGTACAACTATATACACCACCATTGTATTACTCACAACTATGCCATTAATAATTTAAAATATTAAATGTCTAATATTATAGATACAAGTATATTTGTATTTACAATAAAATTTAATATTAATATTGAATGATATTATTTATGTAACAACTATTAACTAAATAACTGTTTTTATTATGGATTTTAGAATGTTGAATGTTTAAATAAACTAAATGAAGAAAAACTTGGAGAAGGTGAACTATCCGAAGAAGAAGTTTTGGAATTGGCTGGTGATGATTTTTATACAAAATTAGCTGCAAGTTTGGCACCAGAAATATATGGCCACGAAGACGTAAAAAAAGCCTTGTTATTACTTTTAGTTGGTGGTGTGGACAGAGCACCTGATGGGATGAAAATTAGAGGTAAAAATTTGTTGTCTTAATAGTATTTATATTTTATCATATATTATGAAATTGGTTATTTTTTCTGATATTGTTTACATGTCCTTGAATTGACATCTTAAAAAATTTTAAGGTAAGATTTCTATATAGGCAATGTTATAGGATTTTTATTTTAATGCGAACAAAATGTACAATTTACAATTTTAAAATACTCATAACTCGCTTTAAAATTAAAGTATAATAAATGCTTATGACACTGTCTAGATCTTACCTTTAAATTTTATAAGAGGTCAATTCATTATAATTTTTTAACTAACGGAGCTAAATGTGATCTGCTATGCGTTAAATGTCTATGTTGCACACTTGTAAGATGGACGAACACATGCGGGTGCCACATGATCTTAAATAATAAATATTTATCTAAACTACTTATTATTTAATTTTTTCTAAATTAACATATAATTTATATTACTTTTACCAAAGTCAATTGAACTATTATTTACCTAGAAGTATTCTCAGCTTAAATTAACATAATATACATAAGTGAAAATTGAGTTTTAAATTTGGAGAGGGGGCCGGGGGGGGGGGCTAAATTATAAAAATCTATCAAATATAAAATATTTTAAATCAAATAAATAAAAATAATTTATAAAATATGTGTGTAATTAGACAGAGCTATAAATTTTAAAAAACATTCACAAATCTTATATTATTTTATTGCTAATTAATTTTGATTCTATTCTTATTAGGAAGCATTAATATTTGTTTGATGGGAGACCCTGGTGTAGCAAAATCTCAATTGCTCTCCTATATTGAACGTCTTGCTCGTCGTAGTCAGTATACTACTGGTCGAGGTTCTTCAGGTGTAGGTCTCACTGCCGCTGTAATGAAGGATCCTTTAACCAACGAAATGGTCCTAGAAGGTGGTGCTCTTGTATTAGCTGACCAAGGTGTATGTTGCATTGATGAATTTGACAAAATGGCAGAATCTGATCGAACTGCTATTCATGAAGTGATGGAACAACAAACCATCTCAATTGCCAAAGTATATTTTTCAAAAAAAACAATTTGTATAATATTTATATCATTAATTTAATTTAATTTTAAATAGGCTGGAATAATGACACGTTTGAATGCTCGTGTGAGTATATTGGCTGCAGCCAATCCTGCTTATGGAAGATATGATCCTAAACGTTCAATTGAAGCCAATATCCAACTTCCAGCAGCTTTGCTTTCTCGTTTTGATTTGTTGTGGTTAATTCAAGACAAACCCAATCGTGAAAATGATCTTAAGTAATATTACTTAAACCCATAGAATTAATAATATTAATAATAATTATTACAAATTATTTAAAGTTAGTAAATTACATTAATAAATTATTTTTTGATTAGGTTGGCTCAACATATAACATATGTTCATAAGCATAGTTGTCAACCGCCATCTGAAGTACAAGCATTAGACATGAGCTTAATGCGTCGTTACATTGATTTGTGTAAGAAGAAGACTCCTACTGTTCCTGTAGAGCTTACAGAATTTCTTGTCGATTCATATGTCGACTTGCGTAAAGATTCACGTAACAATGGCGATACAACATTTACCTCGGCAAGAAATCTTTTAGCTATACTTAGAATATCTACAGCTTTAGCTAAGCTTAGATTATCAGATTTGGTGGAACGTGAGGATGTAGTTGAAGCTATGAGACTTTTAGAAATGTCTAAAATGTCTTTAATGCAGACTGATGAAAAAACTGGAAGGTTTATTAATTAATAACAAATAATTTTACCCTGAAATTTTGATAAAATAACGAATTTGTTTTTAGACCTCAAAGTGTTGTGGACCGTATATTCAACGTAATAAGAGAATTATCTGGAGGACGAACTGTTGTCAAAATGTCTGACATTAGAGAATATTGTACGAGTAAAGGATTCAACACATCACAAGTTGATGATTGTATTGAAGAATATGAAATGCTTAATGTGTGGCAGGTGAATCAAGCTAAAACTACAATTACTTTTATTTAGGTATTTTTCTTATATTTAAATTTTTTATCTCATTTTATGTAAGTATGTAATACAGTTAAAAGATTAAATGACTTTTTGTAATCAATCAATTTGAAAGTTATGTTATGATTTATATTTAATTTTTTTTATTTTAAAAACCAAGTAAAACTTATTTTAGTTTATATATAATTTAAATTTTTATTTTGTATCTTAAAAAAATGTATGTAACTAATAAATCAAATGCAAGACTTGATTTTAACATAAATAGTTATGACTGATGCATTAATAATTGATAATGTTAGACAAACAGGACTTTATTGTGGAATAGTCTTTATTAAGAATTTATGCATACTTAAAATAAACTATATAAATAATAAAGTACATAATTAGATTATTACGATATAACATAATAAGTTGATTCTGAGAGATTCCGTGTAATATTTTACAAGCATTATGAATACATACATAATATTTAACCACGGGAAATGGTTATTTATATTATAAACAAAGACCGGATTTATATGCATTTAAAATGTTAAAATATGCACTTAAAAAGTTCTGAATATGCACTTAAAAATCATAAAACATGCAAAATAATTTTTGATTATTACAGCTTTTTATTTATGGTAAAATTATAAAATCAAAACATTTATGACGAAAATATGCACTTAAATATCACAAAACATGCAAAATAAATTTTTATTACCTATTACAGCTTTTTATTTATGGAAAATTTATAAAATCAAAACATTTATGATGAAAAAAAAATAATAAACTACAATATTATATACAATATATTTTATGAATTTATGATTGTGATAAAAAATATATAATTTATTTGTTATTGGAAAAACAATAAGTAACAATAATATGTTCCATATTGATCTCAGTTAAATTATGACGGCGATTTGTGACAATATGTTTGTATGCAGAAAAACTTCGTTCCACATCAACACTTGTTATGGGTGCATATTTAAAACTTGACAACATTTCCGGGGAAAAGTGTTTGATAGAAGAACTTAAGTCAACATTCTCACCTTGGTGTATTTTAGAAATTTCTTTTAAAATTAGCAGGCCTTTGTTTTTTTTAATAATGTCGGAACATTTTTTTTTAATTAATACGCTATTTTCATTTTCTGAAAGATTATTGATAGCATTTGTAACTTGTTCAAATATTTCTAAAGCATTTATGAGTAGCAAACCTGAAGTCTCAAGCTTTTTAATACTTTCAACAATAACCGAAAAATTTGTTTTAATATAAGTTAAATCGTTAATTATATTTGATTTAGTTAGAATTTGCTTACAGTTTTTAATGCTTTTTACATCGTCTTCTGGTAGGCTTTGTATAACATTTTTAAAATTTTCGAAATTATCTGCATAAAATATTGCTGATTCTAACCAAGCACCCCATCGTGTTATTATAGGTTGGGGCGGTAATGGTTTATTAGGTAGCATTTCATGATATAATTGAATTCTATAAGGAGCTTTCAAAAAAATCTTTTTTCCGTTGTTAATTAAATCGTTTATTTCATGAAAAATATCCATAATATTTTCTGCAATCCGATGAATCCCGTGAGCAGCACAAGTCACATGAATAAGATTGGAATAAAATGGTTTTAAATTTTTGGCAGCCTTAACCATATATGGGGCTGCATCGGATAACATTAACAAAACTTTTTCGTCATTACCTCCCTCTGGCCATAATATTCTAAGACAATCATTTACAAATTTTGCTATAGTATTATTGTTTGTTTTTTCAAGAACTTTAGATGCTAAAAGATAAGATTTTGATGGTGAATCAACATTTAACTTTCCAACAATAAAATTCGCAACATATTTGCCTCGTGGGTCAGTAGTTTCATCGATACAAAAATATATGAATGAACTTCCTATGTTTTCTCGTATTTTTGTTAAAATATCTGTGTAACATTTGATTACATAATTCTTTCTTAGGGTACTTTCATCAGGTATATGTAGATGAGTATATTTCTCCAAAAAAGACCTAAAATTGGTATTTTGTAATTTATGCAGTGGTATGTTAGAAGAAATCATTGCTGAACAAAGTTCTTGGAAAAATACTGATTGATTTTCACTTGAAGTTGACTGTTGGTTAACGAATGTTTGTTTAGAAGTTGGAGTTTTTGAATATTTTTCGTGTGAAAATGACTTAACATGCTGATCAATTTGAAACTTTTTTTCTACTACGACTACTTTATTACAATACTGACAAAAAACTGAATTATTATTTAAGGTTTTGAAAACCTCACCTGATTTATTATACGGTTCAATCCATTTTCTAAGTGATGGTAATTTTGAACTTGGAAACTTTGGCATTGTAATTTAAAAACACAAACAATGTTATATAAAATTAATATGTGTTTATTTAGAACTACGTTGACGTCGTTGACTATTGCCGAATGTACACTTCGAACTACAGTCGTTAGTCTGTCAGTCTGTGTTCTGTAGTATAAATAAACGATAGTCGATAACTTGATAATGTTAGATAAGATAAAACTATACGACGGGAAAATCAGTATACAATCTGCCTATTATATTTTTAAAAATATTTTCAATTTTTGTGTTTTGAACAAATTTGTGTATAATAATGGTACATACAGTTATAAAATTAAATAAAAATATTTAAATATATACGTAATATGCAAAAACATGCATTTTTATGGAAAATATGCACTTGTACCCGAAATATGCAAAAATATGCAAAATAAAAATTTGTAACATTATTTATTTAACTATGATTGATGAAAATCCATTTACTGCATGTAATAGCTTATAAAAATATGAATATGCATAATATGCTAAATCCGGTCTTTAATTATAAATATTCTGGTGCTTATTGTACGGTAAATATACATTCTCTATAAAAAAAATTGTGATCCTTAACTCATTGCATTGCGGCGTACTGTTAGAGTTAAAATGAGTAGTTTTTAACTAAATGTATGACAGCCACAAAGCACCTTAGTTCAGTTCATGTCACTATATTTTTATGTGAACAGTATATTCTAATAGATTACGTAATTGAAGATTGTATAACACAAAGGTTAGGTCAGGATTTTCAAGGTATTGAAAGTTAGTATCACATTCACACTGTCAGCAGTTTGGCAAAATCACTAGTTGTCAATACCTTGTTTTCTATATATTAATTATTATTATATTATTTAGCTAAGAGCTTTTATTGAAACAACATTACCTGCAACTTGCAACTAAATTTTACTTAATTATAATATAACTTAATACCTATGTTTAGGCAGACAAAAACATTTTAATGCCGAAAAAACACCAAAATTACTCCTAGAATAAAAAAAAATAAATAAATTGAAACTAATTGATGATACGAGTTTACGATCAACTTCAAAATTATTTTAAAACTTGTAAGCGGAGTTATGACATCACGTATATAATATTATGTAGATACTCAAGAGTCTTGGCTATTCCTATAATTGTTAACAAAACCGTCTCAACGAGATGACCATTTGATGGACCCTCGTCATCCCATAATATATTGTTCTATCAAGAGTGGTTAGAGGCGGCTAAAGGAATTAGGTTAATGTGATACTTATGATATTTATGTATATCAAGGTGACTGTGTTTCAACTTGTAATCTTAAGTTCAGTTTTCAAAATTGAAATTCTCAGAATAACTAGGCAATTGAAACTTTATACTGTACGCCTCTTTACATAGCACCATTTTCTTGGATGTTTTAAACAGTTGGGAGTCACTTTTTGAATTATGTTTTTTTCCCAAAATCTTATTTCACAATCATAGAATTTATATTACTCTAGGTTCCCAACACAAACTAATAGTACATACTTGTATATTGTTAAGTATTGAGAGCAAACAACTTTTTTTAATAAATACTGTATTTAAGGTCTTAACAATCATAGAAATATTATTTTTAGATTTTAGAAACCTATATTTATCCATACACACTATATATTATGTATAACTATACTCCTTTTCAAAAGAGAATATACCGCTTTCACGCATGTCGAATGATTCAATTAGTGCGTCAAGAACCACGTGATCACACTAACAATGAGAAATTGGTGGGGAATGCGCGCCAGACATAAGTTGGTCACCGACCGGTATATTCTCTTTTGAAAAGGAATACACAATAAATTGTGTAAAATAGTCATAAAAGTGTTCCTTATTTTATGAGGAACATGTGAATACCTAATATCATTGATAGCAATTAATCGCTAATCACAGACATAATTACGTCAGTCGTCTCAATTTATAAAGGTAGGCACTTGAAATCATTTTTTAAATGTGTTCATTAACATTTTTAACAAAAACAAAATGTAATTGTTTAATATTATACATATTAAAAGAATAACATATATATATTTTTAAGACTAAAAAGCACTCATGTAACCTATAAAACATTTATACTTTTTGAAATAATAAATATTCAATGATAAAAGAATCACCCGGTATACTTTATAGCTTATGTAAGAACTTAAAAACACTTTTTAATTTTAATCAACGGTATCTATTGTATTATTAATACACTTATATTCATACCGTTATTTAAAAATATATTATAAGTTCACTGAGTATTAATAATTATGTCAATACATATGGTAGATCAATGGTACTAGAAATTATAACAATATACAAGTACTAAATTGTAATTTTTTCAAATATTACACACCAGTTACCCTGATCGTAATAATAATCAACCACTTTACAGTTATCAATTTGTTCACACAATAATTTCAATTCAGATTCTTCAAATACATGATAATATCTTAGATGTGTTTTAGATTCATTTTCTTTTTCCTTCTTTTGATTCAACTTCCATGGAACTAGCAAGTCATTATGTACAAAATTGGAACGGTTTGTATGTATTGGTAGATTAATGTCAATTGATTCCACACAAAATTCTTTAGTTACTTCGTGTGTTAAATCAGCCTTAGGTTTATTAATCTTACTCTGTTTTAAATAAGTAGATAGGTTTTGATTTCTGCATTGCTCTTTAGCCCACACATATACAAGTGCTTGGCCTCCGACTGCTAGTACTCTGTTAATTTCCTTTAAAGCTTTTAAACGTCGATCACTTGTGGCCAGATGATGAAGAACTGCTATACTAATACACAAATCCACGCAATTCGAACGTATTGGTAATTGAAGACAATCACAGTTAAATACTTGATGGTTACGATTTTTGCATATTTGAGCTAATTGAGTACTTCGATCACAACCTAACTATAAATAATTACATTTAATGTAAATAATAGAATAATTTAAAAATATTATTATTTACACTATATACCTGGAATATATCAGAAGTATTAGTAAAATATTTAGCATTTCCACAGCCAACATCTAAGACAATTGAACCAGGTTTAGATTTGTTTAAAAACTTGACAACATTCGGCCAAGGTTTTTGTCGAGTTTCACTAAAATGTGATGCTATGTTTTCATAAACCTATAAAAACCAAAAAGATCAAAAATTAAATCACAAGGAATATACCCATTATTAAAAGTAAAATATATTTAAAATTTAAATGCCACAATAGGACTCATAAGTAAATATCTTTTTATATTCA
The DNA here is from genome assembly GCF_019925205.1 of Metopolophium dirhodum. NCBI lineage: Eukaryota > Metazoa > Arthropoda > Insecta > Hemiptera > Aphididae > Metopolophium > Metopolophium dirhodum. Next base: position 18,078,347 of record NC_083565.1, on the reverse strand, counting down.
TTCTAATAATTTAGTAATATCAACAAATTCCTATCAATAATATAACACTTATGGCGGCTTGCATGAACAATTACTAAAAATTTAACGAATTAATAATGAGCTAATGGTCGCTTAAACATAATTTAGTAGCCCATGACTGGCTGTTTAAAATTTATTGAAATGTTAAATTAATACTTTTTTCATACAACCCGACATTAGCATTGTAAATTGAAATTGATGTTTAAATTAAATTATCATTAAAAAATCTTTGTACTTTGTAACAACACTAATATTAACCTTTTCACTGCTACCTATTTATACTCTTTATCTGTGTATGCTACATAAAATATAATCTTTTAATTTTAATTTTGAGATATATGTTTATGATCAAATTATATAAAGTTAAAAAATGTGAGCCAGGGTTTCCTGAAGTTGTACAGTTACCAGCAAATAATATTATAAAATACAGGAAGATAATAGTACAGTGAAAGGGTTAAATATATAATACATGTATTTATATGTACGCACATCATGAACATGTTGAAATTCAAGTGCTGAAGCATTTTTTTCATTCAAAGACATAATAGCATTGGTAATCAGCAAGCGTAGGTAGTAGTTTAAACTAATATAGTGTATGTCTTAGCTGTATAATTGTATAATGGAGATGTTTTTTGAAGAACTAATTTACAGTACATTAATCAAATTCAAAATATTTATAAGTATAAAAATTAGATAATTTATGTCCGGAAATAGAAATAATTTTAAAATAAACTATTGAATATTTTGAAAAGGAACTGTTGCTCAACAATCATGAATGTGAATTGTGAAAAACGGGACTAGGTAAATAAACTATATAGGGGCCACTTGCAGAAGCAACTTACTGATTACTACCATAGAATATTCTATGTTACCACCATGATATAAAATTACCCACGATTTAAGTCGGGCTGATTACGGAATCCGGGGTTCGTAGGCTGTGATAACAAAAACAGGATTGCCAAGTCTGAAATTATAAAATATAAATCCACTTGAGAACATAAAAATTTAAAAAACCACTGAAATTAAACTGTAGTTATCAAATTACTTATCAAAGTAAAATTACTGAACAAATTAATTAATCCACTGAATTTTTTTCATAATAATATTAAAAATAGTACGATTAGTACGTAGGGACTATGACCTGCAAGGGCCGTACATTTTCGGGCCGGTCCGGTCCATCAATTTTATCCTCAGGCCCGGCCCGGTCCAAAAAAGATAGTGAAAAAAAATATAATATTATTCTCTCCCAATAAGTACCTAATACTCGTAGTTCTAACATTAGATTCCATTACGATTTTAGATATTCTGACAATGGACATCGTAAATTCGTAAACTAAAATAATTAATATTTATTCTACTAAATATTTTATTTTTATTATATTACAAACGACATTATCGACTATTTTTGCCGCCCCTGCCACCCGGAGCCACTGCTCTTTTTGCCACCCCGCATTGGTGACTGTCAGTGTCAACAGAATAAATTGTATTCAATCAAATAATAACACATACCTACACACAGATTAAGAATCAAAACTTCTACATAAGGAATTTCTGGTACTGTAAAGTAATTTTTCTCTATATTATATATGTTATATATTATTATATACCACAAGTTGTACTTTATTAGTTTTTGTTGTAACTCTAAAACAAAGGAACGTAAATACATGCAATTTTTACTGGTTGTTTATATTTGCATTTTCTATACACGATAAAATGTTAAAAATATTTTGATTTGTTTTGAACTGTTTAGGAACATTTTTAGTTTCCAATTTTAATAGTATTTTTTTCTATGAATGTCAATAAAACTTTATTTGTTAGGTAAAAAAGCTTAACAATTTAATACTAGGCTCCTACTATATTGTGACAATGATATTTGAAAAATATTAAAAATCCTTAGTCCAGTTATTATTTATAAGCATTTAAAGTTCAAATCTTGACAAAATACGGAATAATCACGAAAATTAGCAAATTATTTTGAGTTGAGAATTCATAAAAATTTTTCTTTTTAAATTTAAGATTTTAAAATGTAATATAAGATTACTCATAAGTTTGTCTACCTTTATCAAAAAAAAAAATGTCTACAAGAAACTTAAATTAAATTTTTATGAGCGTCTGAAATTTATATTTTTACAACATTTGATATTCACTTGATTTCTCATGTAACAATTTTCTTATTTTATTGTAATTGAAAAACGAATGACCGTAGATACTTGAAAATTTCACTGAATGTTTATATTAGCATTTTCTATACACCATAAAATTTTGAAAATATTTTGACTCTTTTTGAGCGGTTTACGGACATTGTCAGTTTTTAATTTTTTTAGTTTTTTTTTTCTATAAATATCAATAAAATTTTATTTGTTGGGTAAAAGAGCGTGAAAATTTAATGCAAGGCTCCTGAATATATAGTGTTACAATAGCAGTTGAAAAATATTAAAAATACATATGCACAATATATTTTTATAAGCACTTAAAGTTCAAATGTTGACAAAATTTATCAAATTTAAAATTTAATAATTATTTTGTAGTTAAAAATTTATAAAATGTTCAACTTTTATAGCTAAAGATTGAAAATTTAAAACAATGCTCCACGTAAATAGGTTATATATAAATTACTTTATTCACAATAATATCATCAAATACTTGGTAATATCATAGGCTGACTGACCGTTTTCGCTCAGAATCGTTTTTCTTATACAATGATATTATATCATTGAATTCAAATTTAACACCATCCATTACAGTGACACACTTGTAACCTACTGTACAGCAGAGCGACATCCACTTATCCACATTTTTTACTTGTATTAAGTAGAAAAAAAACCATACCAACAAACATTTAGGACAGTGAATAAGTGATGAATCTATCTTCATGCAACCATTATAATGACAAACTTCTCCAAATTCTGATAAAGGCCCATAAATGTAAAAATCATCTATGGCCACAACATCACCTAAAAATGAATAGGTAATACCATAGACACAAATTTAATATGGATGGGAGGGGTTATCATAATAAATTACATAAATATAAATTAATATAATAAATACATGGATGTCCTTGATAAAAAAAAACTTAATTTTATTTAATAAATAAAATTATATAAAGGTACCTAACACTAGTGCCTAAGGAACACTTATTTTTATTTATTTATTTTGTAACGTTTGTCAAGGTCCAAAAATTATATTAGTAAAAAAATATCCGAAGGCAAAAAATAAAATTGTTGAATTAGGTATACAAGTCGAACATATCCAAAAATACTTCAAAGCTTATCGAAGCTAACTGCTATTTGCTAAGTGTTATAATATTATAGTATAATAGTATTATTATTATAGCCAAAAGAGCTTTGAATAAAAATCTTTGTATATTATGAGAGCGGCCTAGTTCTTATGAATGATTTATTTGGACGATAGTTTGCATTATATCACTAATCTCGTCAGAGGCAGTTTAAGTCACTAATGCAAATGATTGGTTTAGGGATGATTATTTTTATCATGCAAAACATTTTTTATAATTACTTATATTGTAAAAGTAACAAAATATTTTGTTCTTAAACTTTCCCGCCTACTCCGACTTCTATATTACCAAAAAGAGCTTGGGTACATAAAGTACCTACCTACCCACATATCATTAACCAGGGTTAATGTCGTGAATAGTATAAACACCTCGTCCCATATTCTCGGACATTTTTAATTCCACAAAGGCTGATAGTGCAGGGATATTTTCGTTTCTTCCGCCAACCAGCTGCTCGACGCAAGGTGTTTCCCTCGAAGTTGTCGACTTAGTCGGCTGTTCCTCGACTTTTTCGCACTTGGTCACTTCCATTTCCACCTCCACCCTGAACTTGCGCTTGTTCTCCGCAGACATGTCCGCCTCGTCTAGTCGTTTCAGGCACAAGGCGTAGCTTATCTTCGCATGTTCGATGTAGCCCAAAATGCGTTCTAAGTGCCCGATTCGCTTGTGCAGCTTGTACGCGAGCTTGGATGGGTAATTGTCGGACTCCATGGCACAGAGCGCGTCCTTTAGGCAATGTTTCGTATTCGCCCAAGTGGAAGTACGCGGCCGACCGGTTGGCCTGCGCGAGCGCATGGCACTCAGTGTTCGGCTTGTAGGCCTTCAAACGCTTGTTGTACGTCATATCGACGGCCTTCCGGTACAACCTAGCCTTGAAGAACACGTTCCCATTTTGTCATCATTTTGTCATCATGTAGAACTACAAGCCGTAATTATATTACAACCCATTGTTTTTGAGAACGGATTAAACCTGAACATTTTTGGCTTAAACAAACAGATGAATTTTATTATGAATCGAACCGAATATCCCAAATTTGGCTCGTTTCGAAAATCTTATAGTTAGTGCAAAAAATCGTGTTAATGAAGATTTATTGACTCATTATATTGCCATTTAGAAAACTAAGAATGTTTAAATTAATATTGTTTTTTAATGGACATGCACTGGCTTTGTAAAAATTCATAGATTAGTATTTTTTATTATTTGTATTATGTTAAGAAATAATATTTAAGAGAACGCCACACCGGCATGTGTTGTCTCCGTCTTACAAACGTATAACATAGTAAATTGTACGTTAACATAATAATCCATTTTACTGTTATTTTTAAAATTAGAGGGATTTAACCCATGATACAATTTAAACTTTAAAGGTAAGATTATAATCTAGCATCTCGGAGGATTTTATTGATATAATTATTTTTAAGTAAGTTATGATCATTTTAAAATGTACAAACAATGTAGTAAATGTAATTTATTTATCAATAAAAGCCTCCGAGATGCTCTAGATAATAACGAATAACCTTCCTTTAAATTTTAGAAGCGGTCAATAATTCACTTTAATTTTAGAAATTACAGTGTAAAATGTATTATTGTGAACATACAATATGCCATGTTGTACCTAAATTTGTAAGACGGAGACAAAACATGCGGGTGTGGCGTCCTCAATAAAAATGGTTTTCACATTTTATATTTATTTATTAATAAAATATTCATTGTATGTTCCATTTAACAACAAATTGTTTTGTCTTGCTTTTTATGATAAAATAAATGCATTAATTTATCAAGAAAATATTTCTAAGTATGATAATATATAGGTAGGTATATAATATAATGTATTTATATATTTTTTATGCGTGCAATACTTGGGATAAAATAATATAAATATAAATTCTCTTACATGATATATATTTAAATTTTGAAAAAATAACCTAGAGTAGGGGTAGAATTATCTAACCCCCCCCCCCACTCCCCATCAGAAAATTGTTCCTATTTGCGCCATTGTGTAGTGGCCACTGACTGACAAATACAGTACAGTTATACGCAGGACTTCAAATTCAAAGGAATTTTTATCAATTGCGTATTTTCTCTCATCCCTCACACCTCTACTATACCACTTATTAAATAGCCAGCAGGCGGTATTAATTCGCAATCGATGGCGCCACGCTGCAAATATTATATGTATAACATGGATATTGAAAACACGATGTTCATTTTAAAAATATAAAAAATAAAAATTATAAACATAAAACAATCATCAGCTTATTCGTCGATCGACGAAAACGTATGTTATGTATAATCATAGGCGCAAATTGAGTAAATTTTTTGGGGGGACTCAAGCCCCCCTCCCCATAGGCCACAATGCTTAGTACCACAGAATATAAAAAAAGTAGGTCAGCGCATTTCGGTGGTGGATGAGGTCCTTCGGGCCTCGGACAGGATAGTGTAATTTTACTGTATTCGATTTGAGTGCAATGATTGCATTCGATAAAAAACAATTCTGAGCGGACGAGGGAATCTTTTTTATTTAATTTTATTCGTTTCTATGGTGATAAACAAAGCGTTTTAAGAACAGCTTAAGAACGATTTATATAAATAGGTAATTTATATAATTATAATTAGGAAATATCATAAAAATTAATAAAAATATAAAATAAAAGAAAAAGCTCATAAGTCGCTCAAATATTTTAAAAATTTTACCATGTCTAGGTATGGATAATATAAGTAAAAAACCCAAATTTCAAGTAAACCGTAAGAAACAAAATCCAAAATACAACAAAAAATATCTCTTGTAATTTTTCATTTGAAGCAATATGTCTGGTAGAAAACGTCGTCCGTAAATATTTAATATTATAAAATCGTGAAATCGTATGTTTTTTTCTTTTATTTCGAATAGCGTTTCGAAAATCGAAAAATGACCTCTTTAAAGTACCAGCTCAAGAACATTACCTTTCAGAAAAGATGCTATACTTGATACTTTTGAGCAATTTTAGAGGGAGAAAAAGTGTTTACAGAATAAAAAAGAAATATACATCATTGTAAAACCATTACATTCCTCGCTCCGCTCAGAATCTAAAATTAGTACTTATTACTAGATTTTGAACTGGGGGGACTTGACCGACATTTGGGGGAACTAAGTCCCCCCAAGCCCCCCCCTATTTGCGCTAATGTGTATTATTAATATTATTTGATACATTAAACTATTAAAGGGACAAACTATAAAATATATTCGTACATTTTTCTCTCTTTATGGCTTTATAGTTTATAACTATTAATTGTTTTCAGTTAAATATATTTACAGCAAAACATTCATATATATTATATATTTTGACATTAATACCTTAATAAACGGGCGTCAACTAAAAGAAAAAAATACTTTAATTACTATAGCGTATTACTTTAATATTATAATAACAAAATTATTGTCCGCGCACAATCATAAAAAAAAATAAAATACTCAGAAATTTTGCAAAAATCATTTTTCACAAATAGGTACCACAGGTATGATTAGTATGTAACTACCATTCTATAGATGTATAGAATACAACTGTCAATTATGCAAAGTATGTATAATATTATGTTTTAAAATAAGATCTACTAATGTATAATAGCCAATAGGAGGTAGTACCAAATACTGCAAAATATAAACATATTATTATAAAATATTATAGTATATGCAAGTGCATAGTTCGTAGTTCCACGATATTTTATTAAAAACTACAAGGTACACTCCTCTAATAGATAACCGCTGTGTTAAATTTCTAATTTTTCAAAATTTGGTGATGTTTTGATCAATAATACACAGTTTAATTTGTTGTCCACACAATCGATTAAAGGCTATTATGAAAAAGCTTTTATGAAATATACCTATGCGTATTAAAATTATAGTAGGTACTAGGTAATGAATCGCATGAAATAGTTGATAATAGCTCAGACATATGCGTTAACCGAAAACTCACATATTTATGTTATATAAATCCTTGGTGCCTATTTCTTGTTGTACAGTGTAATGGCTAAATATCAAGATTGATTTAAAATAAATGTGCTGAAAACGTGTTTAATCTTATTCTACTAAAATTATAAATTTGTCTGCCTACTATAATTAAGGCAACTATGCAGTGTAATGTGTAAACATATGTTGAAAATTATTAGTAATTCATAGTTATTTTACTTCAAAATATTGTATAATTCTCTAACTATAGATGAAGTAATATTAATATATTATCTTTAATTGAAAAAACCCCATACGTATAAAACTCATATCTCATAAAGTCATAAACCATAAGGTATCTGCAATGGCCTCCTAATCCTAATTTTTTTTTTTAATATTAATTATTTGCAAACAATTTTAGCAAGTGTGGTTTAGTGAATTTGTAATATTAACAGCTTATGACCAATTCGGAAAAAACTTGGGGGTTTAGTTTATAGTAATGTTCCCCCTGACACCATAAATTAATTTATAAAATGCATAAGTGCACCATAATCGGCCATCAGTGTAATTTTGTTAGACTATTTTCTGAATTTGTGCGCAATACCTATACCTTCTTGTCTTACCAGCAAAACCCATTTATTCAATATTCTGCAAAGTTTTATAGTTTTTAGATTACCTATAATCGTGGTTTGAGCAGTAAGCGTTATTCTTCGGCCAGATTGTATATGGTATTAGCGCAGACCTACCAATCTACTTTATATAATAGGTATCTTTAGTATAATATATAGGTACATTTTTTTGGTATAGTAGGTAGGTACATATTAAATTAATAAAAATAAAAATATTTACACCTATTATTATTATATCATTTAATTTTAATAAAAATAGGTACCTATGTCCTGTATACATGAAACGTTAAAAAATGTAAAAACTAAGTTGATTCAAATTGTACACTCGAAGTGTGTATGTTTTAATTCGAGTACATTTTCATACTAATATTTAGGACAAGGCTACAAATTGTTGCATGTGATAAATTTTACAAATAACATAATTGAAGAAAAACAAGTCTATCCTCTGCAATTCTAAATGATTTGGTATAAAATGACTGTAGTAATAACTATATATTATATTATACCATAATATTATTAATTATTATAATATTATATTGGTATATATTATTATATATATCAAAGTTCAACCAATGGTAGGATTTTTCATTGTGTTAATGATAAAATTGTTTTTATTATCCACGCCTATATCATCACATTTGCTCATTGTTAGATTTACAAACAGATTGTACAATTTTAAATTAAAAATAAAATATATTATATACCTAACCTATGTATAATATAATATTATATGCACACATGGGTTGAGATTTTGAGCATTGTTACAGCCACTTACAGACTATAAATGAATATGAATTATCATAAGTTTAGGTACTTTATTATAATATTCCGGAATGCTTTACGTGGGAGTTGAAAATAAAAATAAATTATTTATTCATATACCTACCTATATGTGATGCAAAATAATTGCACATAAATTGTACATAATTTTTTTTGAAAATATAGAAAGTTTAATAGATACCGTCGGGCTATTGGTTTGTTTTTGTAGCTATGTAATTATATAATAATTATCTTATAAAACTTAAAATATCATAGACCATAGTGACATGGTGTTACTTGTTTATTTTGTTCGTCTATTTGTTACGATTTGGCACAATCTTGTAATAATTTGTTTGAATACGGTTGGTGTTTTTCATGTTCTTTCTCTCTAAGTATTTTATTTTATTGTTTATGAAGTATACAATAAAATTATTCAAAAATCAAATTATTGCAAGTGACTATGTGATCAATGTTAAAAATGAAATAATCAAAAATTATCTATTATTATAATATTATATCATAAGTAACTTTTACCAATAGTTCCAGCAGTTCGATTGACAATTCATTTTCTTTTATTCAAAATACTGACCAAATATATTATATTTAAAATAGATACTTCGATAGAAAAATTAATAGAAATATGGAATCTTGTTATACATTTCTAATCCTTAGCTATAAAGGTTGAACATTTTATAAATTTTTAAATTTTAAATTTGATACATTTTGTCTAAATTCGAACTTTAGATGTTTATCAATAAAAATTGTGCCTATGTATTTTTAATATTTTTCAACTGTTAAAGAAACAATATATCAGGAGTTTTTCATTACATTTTTACGCTTTTTGACCCTACAAATAAAATTGTATTGACAATTATGGAAAAAAAAACTAAAAAATGTGGATACTGGAAATGGCCGTAAACCACTCAAAGCAAGTCAAAATATTTTATAAGTTTTATGGTTTATAGCTGTATAGGAAATGCTAATATAAATATTTAGTGAAAATTATACGCCTCTACAGTCATTTGTTTTAGAGTTACACCAAAAACCAAAATCGATTTTGCTTAAAAAATCCCGTTTTTCCCTAATTTTTTTTTTATTTTCCCGGCGCTTTTGAAAACTATTGAAAATTTTAAATTTTGACCTTTTGAATTCACCAACTAGATTCACTTTCCCATCAAACAATGATAATTTACTACGCACACACTTATACGAATCGCAAGCACGCACTAATATTATTGCCTATATTGAACTCCTTAAAATATGTTCGTTTGCATCTTTTTCATAAACTATGTACTAAGTTTATGTACAGATAATTTGTTATGATTAAATGTTTTTTTCAAAAAGAACAAACGTGTTATTGGTATGTGTTTGGGGTGGTGGATATACTGAAAAATATTTAAGCCATGAGCCCCACTTATTATAAAACTTCTGTGCGCCACTGTACAGATTATTATATACTAAACATTTTTCATCTAATATTCTTATTGTATATTTAGAACTATTATGCAGTTAAGATAAAATGCATAAACCTGATTACCTGAATCCAATCCTCAATCATTAAAATTTTGAATTATTTCGATACCGAAATATTGTAATTTGTAATATTTATAAATTATAATTGAAAGTAATTGGTAATTGAAAGTTTCAAGATTTAAGGAATTAAATTAAATTAAATTATTATCTATATTCTTCCAAAAATGCCATTACAAAGTTTTGCTTTGTGTCGAAAAGTTTGAAAATGTATTACAAATTTACCCATAAATTGTTATAATGGTGGTTTAATACATATATATATATATATTTTTATAGGTATTTAAAGTTTAAATTTAGACAAAATTCATCAAGATATAACATGTAAATTTCTTTTTGGTTAAAAATTTATAAAATGTTCAATTTTCATAGCTAAGGATTGAAAATTTTAAACAAGGTTTCTCATAAAAAAATAACCATGTAATCAAAAAATTTTAAAATGATATAATATATGAACACATTTTTTTTTTTATAGATATTTCAAGTTCTAATTTAATTTGAACAATATCTAAACGAAGAATAACGATTTTATTTATACTTTGTTGTAATTTAAAACTATTATTCGTAAATCGTGGGTACTTGAAACTTTTAAACTATATTATTATAATATTTATGATATAACACACACGTCAATACGTCATAATTATTAATAATATTTTGAAATGCAATCCTTTCGCCAAATACATTAAAAAACTATCATCACATACTATCATTGTTATTATAAAAATAAAATATGATAATATCATTGTATTCACGTGATCCGTGGTCACACTGATTATTATTCTTTTTTACTTGATACAGAGTACGTACAGTTGAGATAACATAACATTGCAATTTGAAACTCGCCAACGATTGTAGTATTATACACTATAATACGCTACGGCTACTCGTAAGTCGTAGACCTTAGTCGTTGGAGCTTATATTATCGATATTCAATACTTACGTTTGCTGCCGATTATTTTTGACCGTTTTTTTTTTTTGGTACCTACCTATTCGATTAATTTCTTCGTTATTTTTTAAAACTGTGCATCCGAACAGTAGAAACCTACTTCTTACTCACAAAACACGTGCGCAATTTTAGACGTAGCACTGTGACTGTCATGAAATTAGCACTGGGACAATAATTATTGTTACCTGTTAGTAATGAATTCTGTAAAAAATACTACAAAAAAGTTTGCCAATAGAAAGTTTTACGCACTGCCCGATGATTATGTTAAAGTGACAAAACCTATACAGAAGTCCGCTGACCCGGTGAAGCTTTTAAAGTATGTGGACGAAAATGTCATTGGCAAGAATTCTACATTCTCTGGACCATACGGGAGAAGAAAAGGTAATGAGCTTAGTATATAATAGGTAACAACTTTTAATTTATAATTTAAATTGTATATTGAGTATCAAACCAGCTTCCTGAATTTTTGAAGTATTTTTATCATACATTTAGATAATAACCTAAAATGTATTTTCTAATGTTCTCAATAATTCACTAAAATTTTAATTTTTACTCATTTAACAATTCAGTTTCATCTTTCTTCTCGTAATATATTTTTAAAAAATAAAATATGAATGAATGTTTATCAAATTATTGGTAGATAGGTAGGTAAGTGCCTATATTGCTGTATAGGTACATGAATATCTTGTACATTATCGTATTCATATTAATTATAAGTTATTGGGCTCAACTTGAGCTCATTAATGTTCTCTTTTGTCTTACATGAATCAACATTGTAAATGGTAGGTATCTACATCAAGCCACCACCTAACCTTTATTTTACCATAATTTTTGGAATGTACCCATTTCATTTCATTTATTAAATATTAAGTAATTACCTACATAATATTATTCATATATAGGTAATATAAATAAACTTCAAAACCAATATTAAATTTTTGTATTTTGTATTTTACTTAAGTAGGTACTTAGATTGTTTAAAATTCACAATTTTATCTCATATAAATTGTAATTATTGAAATAAATAATCTGTTTAAATGTTAGTATTCACCAAGTATTTACCTAGTCAAATCACTATTTTTTATGGATTAACATTTGTTTTCATTTTTAATAATAATATAATATTTGGGTAGTAAAATAGGTATATTAGGTAGGTATGTAAAAATTAATAATTGAGAGTAAAATGTTTATTGAGTAGGTAACTAAACATTTAAAATATTACTATTTATACTAATTAGGTATTTAGCAAGAATAGAAAAGAAATGATAATTTTTGTCAATAAGAGACTTCATTAAGGGGATTTGATACCGTGATTTTCTGTTTTTGTCTAACACACACACGACATAATATTTTAGACGTGTTTTTTGTCAAACATATTTTTTTATTGATCTAATAAACCAATAAGAATTCTAAAAACAGATTTGAATTAGTCGTCAAGTTTACTTTAAATCGACTTCCCCACATTTTTATATTATCCTCCTAAATTCCTAAAAATATTATATGAAAAAAGAGTATTTCAATTTTTGAGAAGTTAAAATAAAAAAATCTAAAATGTGGAAAAATTGATTCCAAGGATACTTGACGACAAATTCAAATCTGTTTTTAAAATTCTTATCGCTTGATTAAATCAATTGGTTTGTTTGGCAAAGACCCCGTCTAAAATCCTGTCCCTTGTGAATTAGACAACAGAAAATCACGGTGTCGAATTGCCTTAAGATAATACATAATATTGAGTATATTTTGTCACATTTATATGTGAATGTTATCCAATGGACAATGTGAATACGTCTATTCTACTTTTTAAAGATAAATAACATTTAAGAATAGGTACTAAACAATTTAACCTTACTAGAAATTTAGAATCTAAAAATACACAAATTTATCTCAAAATGAATTGTATACAATTGCTTATACTGAATTTGTTGTCCTTATTAGGTACTGTCAATGTTCATGTTCACAAATACACTTTAGGAAGTGGGTTGGTATTTATTTTAACTTTGAACTAGGTATCAACAAATAATTAGTTTATTTTATAGGAATTATAATATTGTATAATACTTATTGGCTATTGTATTTAAATATTTAATATTTTAATACCATATTATTACTTTTTAAAGTAATTTTATTAACTAGGTACATTTTATCTATCTTTCACTTTAAAATTTAAGTTTGAATGTATACTCTGTCTCAAAAGAGAACAATCACTTTTTGCTCACTGTGAATGATGCGATTGACAAGTCCAGAACCATATGATCACTCTAGAACAGGATAGTTGGTAAAGATGCGCAGCACTAACAAAAATTGGTTGGCCAACTGATTTTTCTCTTTTGAGACTGAGTATAGATTGTAAGTAAGTACCTACATTGCATTTGAAAAATTTTATCATCAAATGCATTAAATAAAAATATCTTACATTTTGAAAAATGTTTACCTATAAGGTACTTGTGTAGTGTGCGACCTACCACTACCACTACCTAGGCTAACTACCAAAAAACTTTAAAAGTGTTTACTGCATTTTACCTACTGATTATTGATTTATAAAAATGTATTAAACTAAAATTTAACTAATATATTGCTGACGTGCATCAAGTATTTCAATACGTTAATATAAATTGTAATGTTGTTTTTATATCTAAAAGTAAGTTATTGTGGGTCTTGGTGGATACATTTTACAAGTTATGGCTTAATAGTATAGACATATAATAGAAAATAAATAGCTATTATAGTATTGTACCACCGTTTTAATATATTGTTTATCTTAATAACACAGTCACAGGTACAGTCCCCCATAGTAAAATGAAATAAAATATAACATTTATAAGATCTAATATTTTTTGGTAGGTAGCACAGTACATGCGTATAGATTTTGGGTAGGTTTCATTTTACGAATGTAGCATGCCACATGAGTACCACCTATAAAACTTATTGTTTTAGAATTAAATATATAACTAATACTGCCCTTAATATATAATTTTAAATTTCACTTTAAACATCCGCCATACTTAAAAAATTTTTTGTACATGCAAAATATAAATACTTAGTGGCATAACATTATAACTTTCATGACTTGTTAACAAGGTTAAATGACTACAATGATTTATAATTTTGTGTTTAAGCTAAAGATGGTTTAACTCATATAATTGAACCAATTAGTATTACCTTCTAGAATTTTACCGGATTTTGACATAATTTTTGCGTTTTATAATTATTCACAATCAACTTACAAAATTATGTTTTACCTACATGGTCATTTTTGAACAATGAACACTTTATATTTTATGTCCCTTAATAACAATCTTCTTTTTAATAACTTAAAACATTAATTCTGTTTTACAAAAACTAGGTTTCCTGACTCCTGGGGTAACTTCCACTATAAAATAATATAGTAAAATTCAAAATTATAGATACCTAGGTACCTTTGTATGATTAAATACATTTTCGATACTCCACAAGGCACAGACAAATAAATATTGTAAAACATATTGTATTCATCTTTTTGCTCGTAATCTGAAAGTATTACTAGATATCTAGATATTATATTTAAAATGTAATTCTACAAAAAAAATCACCAAAAATATAATATTATAAGCCTATATGATTTGTGTAATTATTATATAAATAGGCACAATGTTGATTATTCTATAAATAAATTGTAATGAATCTCAAAATATATAGGATTACCTATAAATTACCTATTTAATATAAGAAGTTATGAGTTAAAATATAAATATCGATAAAATGTAAATAACTCAATACAATGGACTAAAATATAATTATCATCTTAGTTGTAAGTGCTCAATACAATATAAACAAACTTTATCATAATAACAGTTTAAAATTGTATTTTTACTTTTTACCTATTTAAATGATTTTTTTTTATGATCATCATAACTAATAACAATTAACTAAACCACTTGTTAGTAAATAGGTTCCTGCTGAGGTACCTACTTATAAATTAAAGTGGCATAGGTAGCACGTTTTATACCACATATAGTTCATAATTGAGTCTTCAAACAGATTAAATATTTCTGAAATTTTCCAACTAAAAAATTTTACCTACTTAATATAGTAATTTGTGGTTGTACTACACTGAGTGGCCACTTCATTATGTGTTTTTATGTCTATTTTTATTTCTTATATCCGCTGTCTCAGTTTATATTAATTCTGATTACCAATATTATGAAAATTATTTCCAATTTATTATAGATTTTAAGTTTGACTTCTATTTTTAAATACCTACTGAGCAAAGCATTTAGTATTAAAATTAACAATTATTATGTTTTATTTTTGGTATCCAAACATTTGTGCTTAAAATATTGCATAATATAACCCAAACCGACTTGGACAATGCATAAATTATTATTATTTTATTATTTGTTTAATTAGGTATTATCAAGCCATGGTAAGTTATTACAATTCAATAAACCCTGTCTGTAAGCTATAACCTAAGCAAATACATCAACATGTAATGATATTTAAACACAATGTAACCTAATTGGTAAACCATACAGTAAAAATACTAAATAGTATGTTCATAGTTTTACCAAAATGAAAAAATATTTGTGATATTTTAAAGAAATTTATTGAAGAAAAAACAAAAAAACAGGTTCATTTAATGGCCAACTAATTGTTAAATTGTCTGTTGTTTTATTGTTGAGATAAAACATTTAAAATTATATAACTTTACTATCCAACATGCTCTTTCAACAAAAAATAGAGAGATATTTTGATTTGTATAACAAATAATTTCAATTTCCAATCAATCAACAATTTGTGTACCTATTTTAGTTACAACATTAGGTACACTATCACAAATTCAACATTAACATCTGTATTCTAACCATTTAGTTGAAACAATTAAATTACCTATCAGATAATAGATTTGAAAAAATACATTTTTGAATTATTAAAAAATGTATGTATTTCATAGAATATATTTTTTAATTTTTAAAACCATTTTTGATTTGAAATCAATTTGATTATTTAATTAGAATTAATCAAACATTAAATAGTTTTATAAATCTAAAATTATTTGCTTTTAAATCAGAGGATCACTCTTCATTTGATTTTTTTTTATTATTGTTTTTAAAGATGTATTTTTTTTAAAACCAGTTAATTGTGTGAACATATTATAAGAATAATATACATTATTATAATATCCAGTTTTATTTTATTTTAAAACTAGTTTCTTTGTTGATGAATTTAAATTACTGCTTATATTGAACAATATTTTTATTTATTTTGTTTAATAAGAATTTATTTACTTCTAAAATATATCTGATATTTTATTTTAGTTTAGCCGGTTTTAAAAATATTCAATTTTTTAAAAAATCTGGATTTAAGTATTTGAAATAAAATATATTAAGTGCCTAAATAGGCATAATAGTTTCATACTAATGTATTGCTTGTAATCTTTAAATTAATGCTATATCAAACTATTTATAACTACAAATATACATATAGTGTATATTTTTAAAATAATATTGATAGTTAGGTAGAATTAAAATAATAAAAATGGTATATAATTTTAATATTGACTAAGCCCTGTTACTAATAATCAAGTTTCTTGCCATATATTAGATATTCTTGATTATGATGGAATTATAATTTTATAAAATAAACACAATAAAAATAAAAGGTGGGTCTGGTTTCTATTCAAATTCTATCATGAATTAAGTTTTACCTAGAAATACCTACTAAAGTACTAAGTACTAATTCATGGTGTATTTCACAATATAGGTACTTATTAAAATGGTTGACTCTAAATGTTTTAAATTAATGTAAAATTGAATTCAAGCTTTGATATACATAGTGAAAATGTGAATACCTACTCTATAATTTATACATTAACTCTAAACCTCTCACTTATTTACTAAATACACATTCAATTTGTAAATAAATAGATGTATTCTATATGTTATATTAGTGTTAACTAAAAAAAAGCAAATTATAATTTGTTTAAATATGATATAATATTTTATACTAAAATCATAAAAGTTGAATAGGTACCATATGTCTATATTTAAAAATAACTATCTATTAAATATCTTTCATAATATTTATTGCAATTAATACTTTATAAATGTACCTAATACTTAAAAACGTGATTTTTATTAACTTTTTACTAGTTAAGAATTCATCAAGTTATTACGATTAAGAACATCATGTTAAAATAAACAATTCATTTCCTGTTACTAGCGTATACGTTGTGCCAATATGTTGAATTATTTATTCTTAAATTTTTAAATAATCTGCATAACATATAGATTATAGAGTAATATTTGTATTAAACAGATGTACCTATCAATTCAGATGAATGATTTCATATTATAATTAATTAATTTACTTAATAATGGACTAATATTTAATGCTAAATGTGTCATATATAAATTTTAAACCACAACGCATATTCACAGTAATGTGGCCAGCAGATAGCTCTGTTTGTTAAATCCTTAAGGCCTAAATAGTCATTATTAATATTTTTATTATTTCATAATTACAGTTTTAGAAAAATCATTAAAATATTAATATTATATAAAGTAATTTGATCTACCTATAATAGTATATTATGGTATGGCTATATCAAAATAAAACTAATTGAAATAACTACATGTATTTATGCACTTAAACGTTTGCTTTCAGAGTTTCAGCACTCTGTTGTCGCCACCAAATATTGCCAGAAAACAATAGAATTTAATAGTTCAGTACCTTCTTATTACTACAACTTACCAATTATAATAAATAGTTCAAAAGATTAAAAAAAAATTGATTGTTGTCATGTAAAGAAAATATAATCGACAATTTCAAGAATTACCAATTGAGTTACACCAAAAATACAAATCAATTTTGTCAAATACTGGTTTTGCGTGAAAATAACCGATTTTCCTTAATTTTTTATTTTTCCCAGGCATTTCGAAAAGTACTTTGAATTTTTTACTTTTACCCCAAAGTACCAACTACATAACTAACTGAATATAATTTGCTCCCAGAAACTATAGTTTAAAATCGAAGTATTTTTTAGATAAGGTGTTGACGATGGAAAAAAACATATTGTAAAATAAATACATTCATCATTTAGAATTTAAAAATTTAAAAATGCATTTGTTTACAAGTCATATTTATAACCGGGCCTGTCTTGGTGTCTTAATTGTTGATCCTGGGACCGCCTCTGCATATTCAGTGGCCAATAGTGTTTTCCCGTTCGCTTTACCATTAGATAGACACAGAAAAAAATGTATATTTATAATTTATCACACGTGTTTAACTGTATAAAAACTATTTAATCGTCAATAGTTTAATAATAAAATAAATATTGTAGCCTGTAGGTAGGTGGTTAGTGTGATCATTTGAATTATATTATATAACATATTAACCATTGTATGGGTGTGGACGTGTGGGGTTACTGGTTATATTATTATAATATACGGGCTGATTATAAAAAAGTGTAAAAAAATAGTGGTGATTTTTAAGAATCGTATTATGGTATCCTTTCTATTTAGGTCACATGACATTGTATTTCCGAGCGAATTTCTGATCAACCCGTATTTGCAACATAATATTAATATGTGACTATGATGTAGACTTTGTGTAGATACAACTATATTTGATATTTATTGTGTTTGCACCTACTATTCTATAAAATTTTTCCAAATTTTTTTTTGTTATAAATTATAATATACAGTTTCTCCGACGATACCGTAAATAATTACAATAAAATATGTAGATTAACCGATAATTAAATAAATTCAAAAAATACAAGGTAATAATAATAATATCACAGATTATATAAAATAATATAATATGTGAAATATGTAATAAGTAATAATTATATTTTTTAATATTATTTGAAAATTATATTGACATTGGTAACTATAATAGATACGTATATGAAATCATTAGATAACACCAGATCTGTGATAACTGATAAAATATACACGAAACATGTTATCATCTACCAATAGAATTATTGACTAATTATTAATTACTATGTTGATCCCGTTAGCTATTCATCACAACTTTTTATCCGTGTTTCAGCTGAAGTATAATTATAATAGATCTCACTGTATCTAGGCCTTAGCTACTGTAAATTGTTTTATTATTATTAATATTTTTTAAATAAGATATTGAAAATGAATTCAGTTATCTGTATTGAATAAATCATGTTTGTTGTAATTTTAAGTATGTTTTGTATATCTAAAGTAAAAAAATATACTCATTTATAGTTATTTAAAAAATTTTATATTACCAATATATAGGGCTAATTTATCCAAATGTTTTAAGTCAAATATTTAATTTCCATAAATAATAATGAATGCAGTGAATATAGTATACCTACGTTGTAAAGTTTAGTCAAGAGATCCATAAAAAAGGTTTTATAGTAGGCGAACTGGTATGAATATAAGAACACGTAAGCACTCGGTGACACATAATCTAACCTAATCAAACTCCGTAGCAAAAAATTAAGAATCTTAAAAATGTACATAACACAAATATTAATATAATTTTTTTAACTGGGGATACTTTTTTAAATTTGTACGCTCATATTTTTTTTCAAATTATTATTAGGGGTCAAACTGTCATAAAATTGTTTATTAAAATTGTATATTGGTTGTTTTATTTTATAAATAACTTGGCACCCACGTTATACATTTTAATAATATAATCTAAAAGAGAAATTTTATGAATTGGAAAATTATATGCCAGCCAATATATAATATTTGTAAAAATACTGTATAATATTATGTCTATAACACAACAAACATTTGTTAGGATTTCTTCTATGTTTCAGGAATTTATGGTAATATTTACACAGAGGTTTTAACAAATTTAAAGACTTAAAAAACTTGAATCAAATTATTATTTTTATTTAGTTGATCATTTAGTATTCACATATTTTTATTTTTATTTTATTATCAATACGTCATTATAAAAACAATTAATTTAATCGCAATTCACAAGACACGTTCATTTTTAATAACAATGCGAAATCTATATATTTATTTATTTATTAGGTATACCTAGTTAACCATAGTATCCTTGTACCTCTCAAAACAAGTTAATTTTTGATTTGTGATCTCTAGTCTAAAATAAATACAATTTATAATACATTACTATTGTTGTTCTTAAATAATATATATATATTTCCTCGTATTTTTCATCACGAAAAAATAAATATTCAATGAATTAGTTCTTCTTATGGACATAACTAATGGTTATTACTTCTTAATATAGACACCTATACATACATTTTCTTAAACACTAATGTCTAATATTTAAAAATTTATTATTCAAATATCTTAATTCGTATTATTTTAGTAACGAAGGTATTAGAATTTAATCGGTTGTTCATAATATATTATTCAGCTAATCGTAGTGCGCCTAATGTTGTTTAAGTTAACACTGTTGCTTTAAATATTCCAAACAATGTTCGTAGATACGTGCGATTTTATGTGTTTACAGCGATCAACTACATCTTTATCGGAGAAATTTATTTTTCTGGGACATAAAAATAGTATTATTGACGTTTTTTTAAACCATAAGAACGAATTTATGTGTTAGCATAACGATTTAAGTGTGGGATGATCATACGCAAGGTTCTATTACATATTATTATACCTGACCTTTATAACAAATACGTGGGGAATTGTAAGATATTATTCCGCGGTAAATGGCATTTTTCAGTTTTGTGTAAAATACGGATTTTCAATAATAAAATTTTAATAATAGACAATATGTAAGTAATATTAATAAATATAAGTACCTACACACAATTTACCTGTACTAATTTAGCTTTATGAATAAAATATATGCTCGTGATTTATTATAATTAGTAATTATCAAAATAATATGTATTATTATTACATTTAGGAGTTATCAATCAATAATAATAAATAAAAATAAAATAATTTAAAATCGATTGGTCATTAATTTACCTACGTTTGATCAAATTAGTTATTTTATGATTTGTATGCGTTTTCAATTTATATATAACCGTTAGTCACGCAAATAATAGAATTAGACATTTTTAACAAATTCGATATATATAACAACATCAGTAAATATTATTATGACAAATTATGTTGTATTGCTAATGAATAGACCATCGGTCTTTCCGTGTTATTTTATAAATGTACACTTAGTTCAAGGGCAGAAGCCAAAAACCTTTATTAAAACGATTTAATTGTCGTTTCAATTTTATTTCAGTAAAATATTATTGTGATAGGTTTACTTAAAATTAGCATATTACTTGCATACTTATAAATATTTTTGATATTCAACATACAGTATTTGTTTTTGACGTAGTATTTGAAATTACGATTTACATTCACATTTCGACCAGCAGCTTAGACTTAATTTACTTAGGTAGGTTTACTAAGGTACCTATAGCATGGAGACATTTTTTGTTTAAAGGTAAAGGTCGACTGTTGATTAAGCTGTTTACTCTGTTTTTGCTAATCAAGGTCTATTGAGAAATTCGTTATGCATAATATTATAGATGATAAGTAAAATTGCACTATGATAATAATTTATAGCCACTAGACAGTAAACTGTGGTATAGGAGTATAAGACGTTGTTCAAACTCGGACACTCAGTTATAGAATATATTATCAAGACAAGTGTCACTTCAGTCACTTAAAAAACAAGTTGAATTAAGAACCCTATTTTTTTATGTGCCCCTATTATTTTATTGTTCAGATTAATATTTTTTATGTAAATCGATACAAATTATGAAACATAACATTTAGGTATTTTTAAGACAACAATTTTCTTCTTAATTATTGTTTATTATCTATAATAATGATAAAATTGATTAATCTTCAAGTTTAATTTCTTGTTGTTTGTACCTATCGATACTTAATAGTTTTTTTAATCTCAAAATGAAGCATACAAATGTACTTAATATATTTAATAATGCTCTTCACCTTAAGACTTTATTTTTTAGACTTCAGAGTGCTAAATAAAGAACATAATATATTAGGTCAGTGTTAACTATAATTATAACTATAATTGCGTAATTTTTTGTATTTATACGTATATTTTAGTTAGGTACTATAATAATTAATAAATGGGTAATAATACTATTCTGTATAATGACTAATGAAATACCTATGTCAAATGAGCTTACAGAAATATTTTTATTATTTTTCCAAGTAGGTGCCTAATTAAAATTCCTATAATTATTGTGAACTAAATATAGTACCTGAATAAGGATTGTACGGATTTAATTATTTTTAAAACATTCGTATAAACTATGAAATAACAATTAAAAATAAAACATAAATGTTTCGTTCTGATAGAGAAATATATTACCTACTTTAGAATTATAAGTGTATTATTTATGTTATTGAATAAAAAATGTAATTTCTTCCAAAATCTGAGCAGCCTGTTTTTAACGCTCTGTGCAAAGTTTTTAATACATCATTGAATACTTAAAAATTAATTTATGCTATTTGTTTTTCATGTTTAGTTCTAGATTTAAACTTTGAGTATCTAAATCGTATTTCCTTTAATATTTGAACTAGGTGAGAAAATCATTATCATACGATACGTAACTAAATTAAATTATTTATAGTACCTATAATACCACATAATAGATTAAATCTATTTAATCTATTCGGTGTTAATACACTGAAATTATCTACCTGTCTACTTATAAAAATGTGCTTAGAATTTTTATCTTTTTTAGTAACCATTTAAATGTATGTACTTACCTATATAAAATTTGTAACATACAAGATGCGCATACTTATATTTAAAAAACATTTGAAAAAAAAATTAAGTTATGATGAAAAATATAATCCTTTGTATTATAATGTAATTCTACTGTTTCTGCAAACTAAATTATTTCAATGAATTTTTTTCATGACAATGACGGTTATTCATTTATGTAGGTACTTTAGTACTTACCTATAATAATATGTAATATGTCTAAGTAGTATGATTATAATAATATGTATATTGTATTTACTAGTGGGAGGTACTTACTTTTATTTTATATT
Organism: Metopolophium dirhodum; assembly: GCF_019925205.1. Taxonomy (NCBI): domain Eukaryota; kingdom Metazoa; phylum Arthropoda; class Insecta; order Hemiptera; family Aphididae; genus Metopolophium; species Metopolophium dirhodum. The sequence continues at coordinate 18,055,242 of NC_083565.1, read as the reverse complement.
ATATAATTTATAATAATAACAATCAACAAGTCAGATGATAATAAATTGGTAATACATTTAGTATGATATTCTTAATAATTATAAACAATTTTCTTGTGTTATTGATATTTACTTAAGAGTTTAAACAATTAAAAATTATATAAGGTAATCGATTTTTCAGTAATTGTATTTAAAAATACATCAAAGTAGGTTCTATAATAATTGAAATAACGTACTTTAAATTATAAAATTGTTGTTTTACAAACAATTTAATTATTTTTACACGAAAAATTATAGTAATAAAAATACTATTTAATTGTAAACCTCTTTACGTCAAACTTTCAGATTTATTTATACATAAATATTTAAGTATTTATATATATATAATACATTTATAACTTAATTCATAGTTATTAAAAAAAATATATAGGTACCTATGAGTTTATTAGTTTATTATAATTTAAAAAAAAACACTGCTGGTTTCCAAATAGAGTTACCTATTTATTTTTTATAAATTAAAAGATTTTTATCTATAAATAATGATTCTTGTGTTAACGTTTTTAATATACCTACCGGATATTTACTTGAAAAAAAATTGTATTAACATTTTCTAGAAGTATTTTCCAATAATAACGGTGTAAATAAATTGATATTGATCAATAGATATTCAGTTTGGTTGAACTATCAATTTAACAATATTATGCATTCATGAATGTCCGTAACTGAAAACAAATGTCTGGTGGGAGGAGGGGGTCTAACATTTTTTTATATGAATACTGGAAGCTTATCATTTTTACGTTCAAAATATAAAAACTCTTGTTCTAGATATTTACAAAACCTCAAATATTCAAATCCATATTTTGTTTTACGTTTTTCTGTAAAATTGTATTATGTCATATAATAACTTTGAGTAGATTTTAACCTTGTAATAAAGGTATACCTACGTAAACGCAGCTGCTGGTGTACTGCAGGGTAATCGTTGGGAATTGCGCAGTTATAATATAACGTCATATGTAGATACAACGGAGGAAACAGAAAACTTAAGGTTCATGATAACATTAAAATAATTCGACTGGAATGTTTTTTAAACATTCGTAGAAAAAATTGTGTTCTGAATTGCGTAGAATCTTTTTTCAGAAATGATTGTGCGTAAGCGATTGTCAATCTTAATAAGAAACATTGTAGAGAATGTCGTATTATTTTATTTTTATTATCAGTCGGCCGATTAAAATTGTAAAAAAGATCGATGACCACTTTTAATTAATACGTAATTTATATCTATTAAAGTATAAAAACGCGATATTAAGAAATCAATTAAACAATTTATAGGGTTATTATATGCGTATTATGTTATGTATTATATGTAATATAGGTACACTCGTTTTTAGGTTTAATGTACCACATGTCTCTGTTGTAGCTTAAAACAAAATCATTTAGATGAATTTTACTCAATTTTAATTATATAATTACATTGGTATTAAAACATAATCTATATTTTAAAAATGACAGGCTATGGTTTTATTTTAGAATTAATTTATACTTTATACTTTGCGCCTAATATCTTTTTTAACTCAACGTACATATTTAAATTTGTTTGCCAAAGTTGCCATTTAAGTTTTAAAATAATATTGCTGGTATTTTAGATAGATGATAGTATATTCTAGATTTAGGTATAGGTTTTACCATTATATTCTATTATTGACGATAGATGTGAACATTATTAAAACATTAAATACTATATTATATTATGTGGCAAGGGCGGGAAGTGAGCTATTTCAGTCACGGGCGACTGTGACCAAGACTGAAATTGCCTTCCCGCACGAGTCACACAAGTATGTCACGCCTCTGCATTCATCAATCACGGCAAAGGTAATGCAGGGATCTGTGCAACAACTAGACTATAATTATACGGCAACAATATTTCATGAAACGATTTGGTTTTATTTATTTTAAGCGTCACGCATGGAGGTTATAATATGATAAGATGTAACCAATAATTAATGTTTTTTAAAGACCGACGACCGTGATTTTAGTGTCTGTTTGTACAGGGTATACTCGCATGAAATGTGCGCGCAGCATTTTTAGGGATTTCCACTTTACCGCCCGCCGTCCGGCACTATTAGGGATTCCCACTGAATCGCCCGCTGGACGGAAAAGGACGCTTTCCAACGCTTCAACCGCTATCGAAAACTAAACTTTCGGTGCAAGCGTGACAAAAACTACTTTTAATGTAATCTTGTGAGGATATAGCTCCTTTTTTATGTTTATCTTAGTTAATAGTTGTGCTTCTATTACCAATATAGGTAGTAATGAATAATAAAAATGTATTCGTTACCTATAAATATTATAACCTATTAAGTATTTATATTTGGGCATTGGTTTTTAACGCTAATAAAGTACCTAATAAATATAACCATTACAAATACTCAATTATATTTATAATCAATGGTATAACTGAAAATAAAGGTTTGGGAAAAAAACTATGGTCATGGTGTACCTATATACTGTAGTATAAGAAACAATACCACAAATTATGCACATCGTGGAATAAAAATTAACTATCTTTTTTATACCATATACCATATATAGTTTATCATATTTTGTAAAATCATAATAATTTAATTTATGTACTAAAGTATAATATTTCATTAGCATACACGATATAATACGCAGTTTATTATCCTTAATTGAAATCCTTGACTCCCTTTAATTATCTACCCTTTTGAAGTTTCCATGCACTTTGTAAGTGAAAATTAAAAAAAAAACTTTCCAACAATATCATTAATGAATAATTTGTCTATTTGTTTCATCAACAAATAATATAATATGTACCTCGGTATTCGTATTAAATTCTATTCAAACCGATTACATTAGATTTACATTTTATTTAATACATATTCAATGGAACTATGAAAGACACAATTTTATTTAATTTAAAACATACCGTTGTAATACTGAAATAGGTAGTAAATACCTCTCAAGAAATTATTGTCGTTCCCAAAAACCGCCATTTTGGCAATTTGGCATGTCACACGATTTATAAGATTTTCAGATTCTAGCGTCGTCATGCTCATCGTCAGAAATCTCAAAAATCGTGCAACATAATATCAAAATAGTATTTTTGTAATTTGTGGGACAAAAAGTTTTTTTGGACAATCTATTTTTCATTAAAATAAAAATGTAATGACATCAATTAATTAAATAAAGCTATCATAAGCATCCTTAAGTATTCATTATAATATGTCCATGATTTAGATATATTTTAATATTATATAATCTTTTCAATATTTTAATTTTCAAGCAAGAGAATATCTTATATTATATTATGTCTGAAATATAAGTAGGTATTCATATTTTGTTTAAAAATTAAAATATCGAAAAAACCCGTCGCTTAAGCACAAACAATGTCCCTACCTTTAAGTATGATAATATGTCAATTCATCACTCAAATATTTAAGCTAACAACACAAAATTGGTTCTGCTGAACTCATTGGATATTTTTACGCCTGTTAGACGGAGACAACACATGCATGGGTAGCGTCTTCTTAAACACTATTTAGTGGCCCGTATTACATTTTAGTGAATCATTAAATGAATCAATCTTTTTAAACAACCCGGCATATTATTATACATTTATATTTTAAAATAGGAGTCAGAATGCTAGATTGGAACCAAACGGAAACGGTTCATTAGATTATCGGAATGACGGAATTTATTAATTTCCAACAGTATTTTGACGGATTCCAAAACGTTTGTGCGTAAATTTTAAAAACATGTGGCGTCTATGTTATAATTGAATTTTCTGTTGTTTATTCCGTTTATACACTGTACAGTATACTAGTCAGCGTGTATCACTAATTAGATATACGAAAATAATTTTTATTTATTTTTATTAAAAGTACGTTCGTGAATTCGTGATTAAACATTGTAATTAAAACTTTTGCACGCGCTCAATGTCTATAATGCCTAGGTTTTTGGTTTATTATTATGAATTTTTTAATGTGGTTAAAGTTAGAATTGTCCGTCAAGTGGATACCATACATAATATAATATAATATGCACACCAATCAGAAAAGGGTGTTTAATTCAGTCAATTTATAATAAGTATAATATTAATTTACAATAGGTCACTCTGTTATGAGTCGGTAAAAAGTATTTATTACATGGTTCCGTTCTTATGATTTGGTGGGTAAGAAAAAATAGGAGTGAACATTTGTTGTATTCTATCAATGAAATACTGCAGTAGCGTGAGAACCGCAAGATAAGCTATAATAATAACGTATAATGTGTTTACATAATCCCTTTTAGATTATGAGTGAAGCGAGGTATGTCGTTTGGTCTGACAACAATGTGTGTTTATTTTTTTTATCTATCATCACGTTTTGGAGCAAAAATTTTACTTGAATTTTCAAATTTGATGGTGGTTTTTTTTTAGCAAATTTAAATTATTTGATATTCTTGGAGGTCTGCAAAATTAGGAAATTCCAAATACTTATCTTAATAAAAAATTGTGAATATCAACGCAACACTTGTTTTCCAAAATCAATTTGGTTTATTTATGTAGTTCATAAATAATTAATCGTGTAGATTAAATTTATTAACTATTAAATATTAAATATTATTATTTATTAAAATTGTTTTTTGTTCTATTTGAGATTTTTATAGACGTTTGAAATGTTTCTATGTTACTTCATTTTATTTTATTAGTTATTTTGTTGTTTCAAGTCAAACAACTTGAAAATTTAAGATTCTTAGATTTGTCGTAAGTTATTCTGATAGGTACATCTATTATTACTGCAGTTAAAAAAAATCAAAAACACACCTCAATTTTTTTTTATAAGCTTTTACATTATTCCTAAAATACTATTTTAGTTATTTAGTTATATAATTCAAAAAATATTTACTGTAGGGACTAATATTTTCGACATTTCACATATTATTATCTATCATTTTCTATATACACGATTAAGTATTCTAAATACACGTTTCTTGGCTTCTTGCTATCTTCTCGTATATAGTTATTTGGTGTATATATATATATATACAACAAGAACACCTCATCTAACTTATTATACGGCATACGTCGGTATGTGTCATATTTTGGCAAACATTTTAAATTAAATCAACCCTCTGTATTAGAAAAATGTAATAAATTATACACTAATAATATAAATTCATTACAATATAATTATCCTTTTAAATATATTATGCTGATCCCCCACTCGTCTCCTTCGCTCATAATTGTTCTTTCGTGTACAATGATTTATCATTGATTTCAAATTTAACATATTCATTACCGTGACCTACTCACAAAATCCAGTATACTGCAGAGCAAGGTCCCTAATTTTTTTGATTTTTCCCCACTTTTTAAAAGGTATTTTACGATTTTTTTAATATTTAGTTTTAACTTTTAACCATAAAGTTCCGTACCAAAAAAGTTTTTAATTGGTATAGAAAACTGGACAATACATTGTACAAATGATATGATTTAATTTGTTATGCAATTAGTTTCATTTTCACAAACAAATTGAATGTATTCTTCAAAACTAACCATTTATACAATATTATTAGTTTATTCAAAGTTAATTTACCTTTTACCTACATGTTTAGTTCGTATCATAATATGATAATATTTTTTGTAATGAAATAGTTTAATACAATTTGGTTATTTTGTTATCGTAATACGTATAAAGTATTATATTTTTGGTTAACAAAATAATTGTAAAATTAAATAATTTACCCAATATATTTTTTTATTTACTTTATTATACTCGTATAAACTATAAAGTATACCGATGTTTGAAGGTTAAAATTGTTACTTATATAATTATGCTAAACGGCCAACATAGGTACTAAACTCACATTATACAACTGTTACAACCATAATAAATACATTTTTATTAAACTACTCTGTTTAGGTACATCGTATTCATAATTTTCACAATTTTGTATACAATATATACCCAATGCAAATATACTTCTACGACGTATCCGCTCTATTGAATGAATTATGTGCCCTACAAAGGCGCTCATCGTCTTAAATGACATGAGTAGACATGCCGTGTAAACATAATATTACTTAACATGTTATGTTTGTTTGTCTGTTTATTTAGTTGTGTACTGTGACTACGCAGCTTCTGGGAAATCGCTGCAATTTATTGAAGACTACATACTTAAAGAAGTATTACCCGTCTACGGAAACACGCATACGACAACGAACGTCACTTCGCTACAGTCTACTCTATACAGGTAAAAATATGTCCATTAAAATAATTGACACTGAGTATCATAATATACCTGTTCGATTCCGTTAAATATAAAAGGAATACACCCTCTGTATATTATATTACATATTTGCATGTCTGTATAGCGTTCAGTAAACAATTTGTTTACGGATTATATGACAATGGTATTTCTTGGTTTCTCGATAATAATATTAAATTTCCTAAAGTTGTTTTTTATTGGGTAAACAATCATTATTTAAGCTAAATTTAAAACGTTATCATTTTTTTTTTTTTTCATAGACACGAAGCCCGAGATATTGTTCGTAATGCTGTCCATGCTTCAGAAGACGACGCAGTTATATTCGTCGGAAGTGGATGTACCGGCGCCGTTCACAAGTTAATACACGCCATGGACTTCGCTTCTGACGAAATCAAACCAATAGTCTTGGTCGGTCCTTATGAACACCATTCGAATTTATTGCCTTGGAGAGAAATCGGCGCTACGGTTAGTACTTGGAATAGCAGCTCGGTCTGGCGTATCTTTAAATCTTTGTATATAATATCATTGATTATATATGATAATAATATATCCGATGATATACACGGAAGTAATATTGTTTGTCTTATGCCATAAATTGTTTCATTTATATACCGCGTATTATACTCGCTGAATTTTAATACGATTTCGACAACCGTGAAAACACGTATTATACGATATAAATAATATGTCCTCATTCCGTCGACGAAGGTGTCGATGTACATCTATAGATAATTAGATATCTGATGTTGCGGTCACATAGTCTAATTGATTATTTTAATGTAAATCAATTCTATGGCCAATTTGCTTTAGATGAATCAGTCTGTGGAGTGTAATAGGCGTTTAGTAGTGGTATAGTAATTCACTTCGTCACAATAGAATCTATTTTATTATGAGGACAACTCCGGTATTTGGTAATGAAATAAAATATATAACCTTGGTCAAGAATAATTTTGTTTCTACAGTTTGCGCCTTGACGGTCGTGTCTAAAACAACATGTTTCTTATTATAATTGTTGCTCCAGTCGTTGTCAAATAATAAAGATTACGACTTGGCGCTATTTCAATCGTTTAAAATATGTATTATGATATTTGATTGCACGCCAAAATGTCTGTTTTTCGATTGATTAGAGCTGTTGTCTTGTTTCCTTCAAAAATGTTTCCTGTATACGAATCGTAATTTAGATATCAAAATATATATAGTTAAATAAAAAAAATAACATGAAAGAAATGTACCTATTGCTTAGAATACAATGTCATCATAACACCCTGAAAATTCGCCAAAGAAAACAATTTACTTATTATTACTTTCTTATTATTACCCTATTTTATAATTGTTTAAAATATAATATAGTTTTAAATTATACTTGCGGTGCTTTTATTTCCCACGTTACACTCCTGATATTATTTAATTATTATAGCAATCAGTAATAAGAGATTTAAAAATTATTTTTTAACTCCTTAGGTCATACGCATAGCGGAAACTAAAGAGGGTTTTATCGATCTCGTCGATCTCGAAAATAAACTACGATTGTATCAGACAGTTAGTCCAGCAGCTCAAGTAGTTGGCTGTTTTTCTGCCGCCTCCAATATTACCGGAATACTCGCCGACGATATTGCCACCACGTTGATTTTACACCAGTATGGTGCATTGGCATTTTGGGATTACGCATCTGCAGGTAATAATTATAGTCATTGTAGTTTTGGCTTTTAAAAAAATATATATTTATAGATTCTGAATGGAATGATGCCGCTAACGGCCTTAAGGTCTTGTGATTTATTTGCTTATATTTTTATACTATTTCTATTTAAATTTTACAAGTTTATAACTGTATAAATATTTACAATAACTGAAATAAAAAAAAAGAATATTTCATATAACACATAATTCTGACGTGAATCAACTATTAATTAAGTATAAAACACTGTTCTGCAATTGTCGCAAATATATTTTTTTCAAATAATCATAATTTGTGTTTGTTAAATTGTTCCATTTAATTTCACATAATTTTAATGTTTAACTGATCTTGTATTATACTTATTACAAAATAGGAAAAGGGCCAAAATAAAAGAACAATATGTATGATGATCAAACTAATACAAATAAAGTAAACACAATAAAAATAATAATTCCTTTATACCCAATAAAAAAAATTATTATTATTATATTATTGCACAATAAACTGTTACCTATACTTTTTGGAAAAGATCAGCTTCAAAATTTAACTATAGGCCATAGTTACAACAAAGCTATATATTACATTTTATATTTTTAAAACACGTGTGTGTTAAATTGTTTATAGGTTTTTAAAAATTACTTAACCAATATACCTAATTATTTCTTTTAAACAATGAATAAAGCGACAACAATAAATAAGTCATTAGCATAGACATTATGTAAATAATAAATTATAACTTAAAGCGTCTATGATGATAAGAAATCTTCAGAATCGTTATTCGTAAATAAAATGACAATATTGTTTGTAAATTGTAACCTACACCATATCCTAATTTAGTAGTATGTTGTATTTAGTGTAGTAATTTTTATTTGAGACCTGCCAACTTAAGTAGTATGTGTAACTTTTTATGAATTTTTTTTTTATAGCTCCATACGTGGTTTTGGATATGAACCCTTTGTTTCCGGCTAATGACCAAGCCGTTTATAAAGATGCCATATTTTTCTCTGGGCATAAATTTGTGGGCGGAATACAAACACCAGGTTTGAAAAACTATTTGAATATATATTATTCTCCTATAGTTGTTTAATAAAAAGATTTATGGACTGCACAGGTGTATTGGTGGCCAAAAAAAAACTGTTCAAAAACAAGGTGCCAAATGGCAGTGGTGGCGGTGCGGTGTTTTTTGTCTCAAGAAAAGATCACAGATACTTAAAAGTAAATATAGTGAAGTTAGGTTGTGTGTATCATAGGTGGACACCTGGGAAGGGAATCAGCCCACTCGACATTTTTAAAGCCTCCTCCCCAGATTGTATTGAATGTATATCAGTGGTCCTTGAAATAGTAGTCAAGGAGCAGGCCACTTTACTTTATATAATGCTAGCCTAACCTCTCTCTCTCAGAAAAACCCAGTTGTCCACCTATGGTATGTGTGCCTCTCTAAGATATATGTATACCAATGGTGTGTATGCCTCTCTAAGATATATGTATACCAATTCTAGGATACAGAATTGCGAGAAGAAGGTGGTACTGGGGCTATTGTGGAATCTGTACGTTTGGGTTTAGCATTACAGCTCAAACAAAATATTGGGGTACCATTCATTATGGGCAGAGAAGAAAAAATTACCAAGTAAATAATACATTACAAAATATGTTACTAGGTACTATTTATTATTTTTGATAATAAAATTAACAATATTAAAAATATTAGCTAAATGCAATAACTGTTGAACAAATGCTTTTTACCACAATTTTTTTTAGTATTTTTCACATTTTACCAATGTCATACTCATACAAATAATACTGGCTGAAAATTTAACAATAAAACATGCTTAGAAATCTATTATGTACTTATGAATACAAATATACAACACTCAAATAGATAATACATTAAAGATATCAAGCTGTTAGGAAACCTAACAATCTTATTTAGTTTACAAATTATATATTTTTTTAGTTTTCAAGGGTCTTTTAAAATAAACTGCGTTGAACACTATGTAGACAATAATATTATAATTTATTTACAAATTTTAACAATACCATGCACTAAAAGCCATGTAGAGATATAACGTGTACTTAGATCTTAGTGCAGTTTTAATTATTTAATGTACGTTTGTTTTTTAATATATCTTAGACTTTTCTATTAAATTAAGTTTGTTAGTATGTATAAACTCATAACAACTTCTTAAAATGAATACGTTTTTATAAGAATTAATTATTACATTCAGTAAAGTTCTCTTTTAAATACTTAGATTAAAAAAAAAAATAGTCAACTACTGTAGAGTATTGAAGTACTGATTTAAATTGTGAGAATGTTAAAAGCTTTAACTGATAATGTTTACTAATAACTATAATAAATATTTAAAATAATTTATCTTTAACCTATTTTTAAATTATGTATTTAATAGTTTTAGATTTTCATAAAATTAAATCTCATTTTTATTTGTAAAATGGGTAAAGTATACTTTATGCACTACTTCATACTTATAGAATATTACAATAACTATCCTATTTATACACATTCTACAGTTATGTGCAATGACTTATAGGTGTGGTTATGCCGGTTATGGTTTGTTATTTTTGAAAAGTGCATATTATTATTGTCATCGTGTATGTTTTAAATGACCTCTAAAAACAATATCACTGATATATTGGTAGTATTATTAGAAACATTTTAAGTTCATGAATTATTATGGTATGTGATTAGAATAAGAATTAAATATTAGTATTATAGGTATGCATAAATAAATAAAATTACTTTTTAATTTGTACATACAATTTTTTATTTGGTATAAGTTAAAATGAATTAATACTATTAAATATCAATGATCTTAAATTAAGTATAGAAAAAAAATGGTGTTATTTAACACTATTATTTTGATCCCTGTTTATTGTCAGCTAATATTATAAATTAATAATAAACCTCGTATTTTTTTTTATTTCAGAACTGTATTATGTTTTCTGCAAACCATGCCGGAAATTATAGTCTTAGGCAATTGCTCGCAAACGGTGAGACGGCTCCCAATTTTTTCAATGTTGGTGCGCCATCCTCGTGGTGCATTTTTGCATCACAACTTTGTTTGTGCCATCCTCAACGACGTCTTTGGTGTACAGGCCCGTGGTGGCTGCGCTTGTGCTGGACCTTATGCTCAAGATCTCTTGGGCATCAGTGACACTCTGGCCATAGAATACGAGAATATGTTACTAGAAGATGACCGTCTGGACCGTCACCACCTGCGCCGGCATGAAGAACATTCTCCGTTTGAGATGCTCAGGCCCGGTTTTATCCGTATATCTTTGCCGTTCTTTATGTCTGATAACGAAGTATCATATGTACTTGAAGCCCTGAAAATGGTGGCCACTGAGGGCTGGAAATTGTTGCCGCAATATACACTGAATCCAGAAACAGGTGAATGGAAACACCACACAAACAATGTTTTCCGCGATCGTAAGTGGTTGGGATCAATTCGATACACTGACGGTAAACTATCAGTGCCAGAACGTAAGATATCAGTACAAAATACGTGTCCTGCTGATTACGCTGAATGTCTAAAAACTGCAAGAAACACATTTAACAAAGCGAGAAAAGTAAGTTTTTTGATTGTGATTGTTTTATTTTTTATTGATAACAAACAATAATATTTATATGAATAGTTGTTTATTTTTTTATTCAATTTTTTTATAGATGGCAAAACGATTTCCATTGCCAGATCAGAGGAGTATGTTCACAGAAAAAGCTGAGAAGTTACGTTGGTTCATGTTGCCAAGTGAAGCCCAAGACTTATTGTTGGGACATTCGTCTAGCCATATTAAACAACGTGTTCCGTTTTCACCAACAATCTACCATGGATCGCCTCGAACTTCTGAATCATCAAATGTATCTACTCCAAATTCATCTTTAGCGAGATACAACAGTTTATCTGCTTTAGATCATAGGTATTGTTTTATCTATATGTTTCTATAGTGTTCCTTATACTATGTAAAATGAATATTGCCTATTTAATATTAATCTTGCCTAATTTTATACATTATCCATCAAAAAGTTAATATTATGAATGGTTAATCTGTACCCAATTACCCAAATAATCATAACCCCAACCTTTTTAATAAAGATAATAGTGAGAAGAAAAAAAGGTGGATAAGTGGATTTCGCTCTGCTGTACAGTAGGTTACAAGTGGGACACTGTAATGGATGGTGTTAAATTTGAATTCAATGATATAATATCATTGTATAAGAAAAACGATTCTGAGCGAAAACCGTCAGTCAGCCTATGATTTTACCAAGTATATTTGATGATATTATTGTGAATAAAGTAATTTATATATAACCTATTTACGTGGAGCCTTGTTTTAAATTTTCAATCCTTAGCCATAAAAGTTAAAAATTTATAAATTTATAACCACAAAATAATTAATAAATTATAAATTTGATAAATGTTGTCAAAATTTAAACTTTAAATGCTTATAAAAAAAAATTGTGCCTATGTATTTTTAATATTTTTCAACTTCTATTAGAACGATATATCAGGAGCCTTATATTAAATGTTCACGCTTTTTTACCAACAAATAAAAATGTATTGATATTTATAGAAAAAAAAACTAAAAAAATTGAAAACTGACAATGTCCGTAAACAGCTCAAAAAAAGTCAAAATATTTTCAACATTTTATGGTGTATAGAAAATGCTAATATAAACATTCAGTCAAAATTTCATGTCCCTACGGTCATTTGTTTTAGAGTTACACCAAAAACCAAAATCGATTTTCTCAAAAACAGATTTCGCGTAAAAATTCCCGTTTTTTCTTAATTTTTCTTTTGTTTTTCACGTCGCTTGTGAAAACTACTGGGAAATTTTTACTTTTGACCCCCCAAAGTACCAACTAGATTCACTTTCCTATCAGAAAAGTTACTATTGAAGAAAATCCAAGCACTTTTACTGTCCTAAAAGGTGATGACAGACACAAAAATAAAAAATAAAATAAAAAAAAAAACACACATCATTGTAAAATCAATACATTCATCGCTTTGCTCAGAATCTAAAATAGAAAATAATTATTTTAGTAAATAATTATGCAGAATATAGTCTATCTCAACAAATATTATCAAAACAAATACAGGTATAAAATATTATTTTATTAGGTACTTAAGTTAAAGTATTTAAAATATTTTTTGATGTTTTGGAATAAATTCTATTTTCTATGAACATAATATAAATTAAAACATAATTACAATCTATTAACAAAACAAAAAATTACTATATATTTTATTACATCATTACACGATACCTTATTAATGGTTTATTATATTATGTAACATTAATGATAATATATTGTTTAATATTATATGGGTACTATGCTGTGCAACTTTTACTGTTAGATTTGATCGTATAAGAAATTCCCAGGCTGCATCATATTATGTTTTCATAAAAATTATATAGTTTATAATTGATAAGCAAAATAAGTGTATGACTGATATATAATTTTACTTATTTGTACTTATTAAGTATATCAAAAATAAATAACTTTTAAAACCAAATTACATTTTAAACTTAGAAATAATTCAATTTATCTTTTAATTAAATAATTAATTTTTTTTTTTTAGTTTATCCGTTCGTGTGAGATCTTCGAGTGGTAGTTCAGATATGTTACTGCCTAAAAAACACTTGAGTCCTGTTGGACTCGTTTCTCAAAGAGAAAGATGTTATAGTTTAGGTTCAAATCCTGATCAGTTTAGAAGGTTACGTGAACGACAGTGTTCATGCAGTAGTCAAACTGAATTAAGTGATTCTGAATCACGTGCATCTTGCAATGATATACAACACGATGAAAGCATCCAAGCTTATGTACAAGAAATGACAAAAGAGTTTGTTACAGAAATCAAATCTGAACTTCGCGAAGTTATAGCTACTGTTGATAATGCATTGTCGGAGAGTTCAGAAAGTTTAAATGTTATAGATAAGCATAATAACATTTCCAAAAGTGTTCGCAAAACTATACCTAGAAATAACTCTGTTCCAGTAATAACTACCACACCATGTCAAAATGGCCTTGAAGAACAAGTCATCACGCGTTTGTCTGAATTTGCTTCAGAAATGAAATCGGAAATACATGATATGGTAAGCTCTGTTTTAGCTTCTTCGTCTTCTTTGTCGGATGAGAACACAGACACCATAATGGAAAAAGAAACCGATTCAGAAAGTGATAAAGAAAACAATTTAAAACATCCAAATCTTAGCTCAACAGATAGTGGTATAAACATTAAGACAGAACCTATTGAAACTAATTTGAAAAAGTTTAAATCTGAATGTATTGTGAAAATGAATTATGAGAAAAATGTTGATTTTGCTGTGGCTAGGTGGTATTGTCCAGCAAAGCCCATTTGGAAACCAACAATTGAAGTAAGTAGTTGAATTGTATTGGAATACCCGAATACATATAACAAATAATTATTATGTTATGTAAAATGTAAACAAAATACAAAATTTTTAATTGATACTTTTAAATTAAAGGCTATTAGAGAATTTAAGATGATTCGAGACGGGGATCGTATAATGGTTTGTTTATCTGGTGGAAAAGATTCACTGTCATTACTTCATACACTTCATCAGTATCAATATTATGCTTCATCAAAAGGTATACATTTCACATTGGGAGCTGCCACAGTTGATCCTGGCAGTGCGGCTTATAATCCTAAGCCTCTTATACCATACTTAAAAGCATTAGGAGTTCACTATTTATATGAAGAACAAAGTAAGTAATTTTATAACTGAATAAGCGTATACTTAATATATAAATAAATGTGCATATATTTGTTGATAGAGATTCTTGAACAAGCTGCGTCTGCTGAGTGCCGTTCAATTTGTAGTTTTTGTAGTCGTATGAAACGAGGACGTTTATACTCTGCTGCACGATCAAATGGTTATAATGTTTTGGCTCTTGGTCAACATTTGGATGATCTGGCTGAGAGTTTTTTAATGTCGACATTTCATAATGGCCGATTGAGATCAATGAAAGCTCATTATGCAATCAATGAACGTGATCTACGTGTGATTAGACCATTTGTTTATGTCAGAGAAAAAATGTTACGTCAATTTGCAGAAACTAAAAAATTACCCGTCATCTCAGAAAATTGTCCTGCGTGCTTTGAAGCTCCCAAGGTAAATACTGGTGTTAGTTAAAAAAATTTTACTAAATGAAGGAAAAAAGTATTGTAATTTTAAATTAATTGATTGATGATTGTTTTCTGTTAAGAATAATACAAAATTTATATTTCATGAGCTTTTTGTTGAAATTTTAGGAACGCCACCGAACAAAACAATTACTTGCTCAACAAGAAATACTGTTCCCACACTTGTTTGCATCATTACGCTCAGCTTTACGGCCCTTAATTAGTTTTCGGCAAACAGGCGAAGAAACCAAAGCATACCATCGCATGACTGGATTTATTGACTATCAATATGAAAAAGATTCAGAAGAAGAACCATGACATTCTAACAACCAAAAATGACTTAATATAGCCTAATTTACAATTTTTTTTTCTTACTATTACAATTTATAATAATTGAAGACATTTGAAATATTTCCTTCATGTTTATTTGTTATAGCTATTATTTTTTGTTCTTTTATTTATTTATTTTTTCGTTAAGTTCTATTATACTTGTAAAATAGGGATAGTTATTATTTTAACGAAAGATCTTGGTAATATTTACTTATATCTAATTTATAGACATGCAAGTTATTTATTTATGGTACCTACTTGTATGTTTTCAATACAATGTGTAATGATTTGACACTATTGAATCATCTTAATTACATACCTACCTTTAAAAGTGTATAATGGTTTTATTAACCTATCGACTCAAAAGATTTTTAATTGATGAAAAAATAATTTATTGTTATTTTAATTAAATTACCATAAATTAATTTTATAGATCTTCGTAAAAATTTATGATTGTTAAAACACAATATAATACTTGATATTTTTTAGGTATGTTTAAAAATTAAAAAAACTTTTATTTGATGTATACGATTAATACAATTTTAAACAATGTGTTTACCAAAAGTATAAAAATAATATTTTTTGTACCTGTGTATTTTTTTCCTAATTTTGTTATTTTTGTCTTTTATTTGATTTACAACCACTAGTTTTAAGATCATAAAAACAATTTCAATTTATGTAAGTTGTTTTGTTTATGTTATAAACTATAAATTATATTTTTAAAATAATCGTTAGGTACTATAAGAATTTTTGCTATGAAATGTTACAGCTTTAAGTAATTCGATACAGTATTCAATTTTAAGGATCCTAGCTTAATGTTGATTTTAATAATAAATTATTCATTATTAAAATTGTGTGTTGTATACTTATATACAGTAATTTTATATAGGTACCTAGACCTACACTTGTAATCTTGTTAGTGGTTAATATTATTATATTGTATGTTTTAATTAATCATTAGGTGATAATCTTATTGCATATACACGCAACATGAGTGTTTATCATTATATATACACACCCCCCACAAATGGAAGTTAGTGTCACTGAAGCTTATACCTAAATGTACTGTTTGTCACTAAATGTGTTCTTGACTATTGTACTTCTAAAAGTAAAACTAACAATAATCAAAATATAAAGCAAACCTCCACAAGTACATATTTTATTATACTGATGCTTAGTCAATTTATGTATTTATCTATGCATCCGAACATGAGCTCAAGGCAGTTTCATTATTTTTGAGCATAATAATTTGTCATTGATTTTACATTTATAATCAGACAACTTATTAATTTACTGACACTGAAGCTAAACAAGACATCGCTATACAAGCCTCGAGCATGCTATACAAAATACAAGTGTATAATATTAAAAGAAGCATTATTGACGAAAAATCTCAAACTCCAACAACCCATCCGCATAATATATTAATTAGGTAATAAAAATAAAATAAAATAATTTAATAAATTTATAATTGGTTTACATTTAAATTTTCAAAAATAAATTTGAAACCGGTAGCAAAAATGCAAGCAACGGGGTATAAATATCTTTAAGATTATGATCTTAAATCTAAAAAAAGCGGGTAAGTGGATGTTGCTCTGCTGTACAGTAGGTTACAAGTGGGTCAATGTATAATGGATTATATTAAACTTGAATTCAATGATATAATGTCATTGTATAAGAAAAACGATTCTGAGCGGAGATGGTTTGTCAGTCTGTATTTTTTATATTGTTATTATTTATTATAACCTGTAAGTTGAATGAATATTATAATATTATAATATTATTATTTTTTATTCATTGCTATGGTGATACACAGTGTAAGAAATTAAAATTCCATCTTTAGTGGTTTTTCGTAATTGGTCGGTGGTTTTCCCCGTGGTCTTAAATAAGTATTGAGAAAATCGAAAAATTACCTCTCTAAAGTACCATCTTGATCCAATTTGCCAAAATATACTATTTGTTGAAATCAAAGCACTCCTTCTGGTAGAAATTTTGTATGGTACAGGATAAAAAAATTAATAAACGCCATTGTAAAACCACTAGCTAGTAGCTTCCTCGCTCCGCTCAGAAACTAAAAAAAAAAACATCATTGTAAAATCTAGACATTCATCGCTCCGATCAGAATCTAAAAGCTTGAGGCGCTCGGTGCCGATGCCATTTTGTCCTCAAAAATACAGTATGAGGGAATAACGATACCGCCTTGTAGAATCAACCAAATTTCATAATTTTATTTTAATTGCTAGAGGGAAATATTCTACAGCCCGCATCGATCTCTGTTTTTCAATATTTTATTCTCAAACTTTATCTAAAAAAATACAAGATAAAAAGCATTTTTATTACAATTATTTGAAATAAAATACAAAATCAGAGATCGATGCAGGCTGTAGGAAGTGTTCTTCTTTCAGATAAAAAAATAGTCATCAAAATCCGATAATACTACAAAGCTTGAGAGTTATTCCCGTAAAGTCATTTTTTTTCGATATAATACACCCTATCAGAGTATCAACCCTCTCCCCTAAATAGGTATCGGGTAGTAGATTAGTGGAAAAGTCTTATAATTGAGGTGGCTACAAAACATAAAATTTAATTTTCAAATTAACAACGATTAAGGGATCCTTAACAACGTAATAGCTAGGTGTTTATTTTTAAATTCGGTTCAGGAAGCTTTGAGATTTACCTTTCCTACTTCCTAGTATACCTACCTATATGGCTGTATGCCTGTATATGTACCTATACAGATAAATTATAATATTATTTAATTAAACTAATGTGTATAGGTTAGTATAGTAGGTATATGATATCACTTTTTTATAGTATCTCTGTCGGGACCAAGGGATCAGTAAATTAGTTAATATGATTTCGACTATAGTTACCTACCTAATAATATTTAATTTATCAAAACTCATTGATTGTTTAATTGGCGGCGTGGTGACTGCAAGGGCGATATCGATATGACGACAATTTTGCCGATGCGTGCACAGCATAATATTAGAACGGTGATTCACCAAACAATAAGCACGATGTCCCCCCCCCCCTCCCCACCCACCTCTTAAACGTGTTTAACTGAATTTTAACTTTTCAATGTAGGTACCTATGCAACCGCAACACAACTCCCTGAAAAATCTCCGGAAGTTCGACAATAGTGAACGTTATTTTGGGAACAAACTATAAACTTTCTACAGCCTGATTATCCCTCTGAATTGCGGTCACCGCATGATAGCAGACTAAATTTTAACGACAGAGTGTCCGGTATTCATACAAGTTTCGTTGTAATATGAATAGTAAAAAAGTAGGTACCTATTTTAAAAACACTCGTATTAATAGACATTTATGTTTAGGCTTCGTAATCATTTTTGCACCAGGCCTCGCAAATCCCAAGGACGGCCCACGCTCATAACGTACATTATACATACATATAAACATACTACATACATACATACATTTTAGTATATTACATACATGATATCAAGGGCGCAATTTCAACTTTTGAATTGAGGGGGGGGGGCTGAATATATTAAAGGCAAGCAGACCAATACAATAGCATTTTAAAATTGTATGTCCTAGATTTTTGAGTGGGCTACGGTTAAATTTGGGGGGGCTAGCCACCCCAGTTTGTGCCTATGCATCATATATACATACCTATATATATATTATGTATGTATGTATGTATGTATGTATGTATTATATATGTATATATGTATGTATGTATGTATGTATGTATGTATGTATGTATGTATGTATGTATGTATGTATGTATACGCCCCAATATATATAAGTGCTCAATAATCAAATATCTGCCTTTTCAGCTTTGTATTAGGCACTTTCGTACCGTTTATCTACTTATAAATCATTATACATTTAATTACTTAGTTTCACTAAGTTATTGTGCCTACTTTATGTCTTAATTGATATATAGGTAGACCGTAGACCTATTTAGATTTTGGTATACCTGGTGTCGCTTGAACATTTTACACCTGTATAATTAGTATTTAGAAGTGATGAACATGCGATCTATATATATAGGTATAACCTCTATGACAAAATAATTAATAAAGTATAATAACACAACCTCCGTCCCCACATCACTATATAAAATATAGTAAATCGTCATCGTATTTCATTTTTTTAAATAATGTGTTAATTTATATTTGTCCAAATATTTCATCACACTTTATAGTACCTATTCAATATAGGTACAAACCATGAGCAACAATATAGCAGTTTGAAAATACGAATGCATTGATTAGATAAACTTTTCTCGAGTGGCATGAACCCACAGTACGCATATACACCCATATTTGTTTTATCCAAATCTTATCTGTTCGTATATGTGGCCTCAGATACATATTTGAAATGACGATTTGTTTTTAGCACACGACCGACAGCTTTTGTAGATCGCGGTCGCATAACCTAACCGAATGGCGAATAATTGTTGTTATTATTTGGCTGCGTGCCTAGCACTATACGCGTGTCCGGTGGTCACTCAAAACAACTTTAACGACCCTTACGGTCAAAATGCTCAACCGTATTGGCAACAGGCGCAGCAAAGGCCGCAGGACCTCATCGACCAACAGTTCAGCCGTCCATTGTACGGTTTCCAGGAAACCCAACGTCAGGCACAGCAGCAACAACAACAACAACAACAGCAACTACAACAACAGCAGCAACTACAACAACAGCAGCAACTACAACAACAGCAGCAGCAGCGATTACAACAGCAACAGCGGTTACAACAGCAGCAACAGGCTCAACAGCAACCGCGGCTACAACAACCGCGATTACCACAGCAACCAATGCGAAATCCGAATTTTAATCAAAACCCAACCTTTTTTCAGGAGAGACAGAATTACAGTAAGTAACAGTTTTTTTTCCGTTTTACTTAATGTGAGTACACAAATGTAAAACGTGTTATTTTAATGCGGTTATGTTATCGAGCACAATTGTAGGTAGGACGGATAATTACCTATAGGAACCACAAGGCACAGAGAGGAAATCTCTGGTTCGAAGTATTAAAAAAATATACTATTATTGCTTATTAGACTATTATTTAAAAACTATTATTCGAGTGATAAAAGGAGGTAGGCAACTAGGGCTAAATCGGGTGCTTACGTAAAATATTATTAAATATTAATGATCCATTATATACAGTGACTAATGGGGCAAACACTATTTGTTCTTATTCAATTTTTCATATGGATCCAATACAAATTAGTGAGTAGTACAATATTATCGTGTTTCCTGTACAAACATTTGCACAGATTCATTTGGTTACCTAATATAATTAATGATTATAATAAAAACATAATTATTATAACACGAGACTATCTGCAACGTTTTATTTTAAAGTTTCGTAGCTGAAAATATATAATCATGCTTTCAACCCGCATAGCGCAAATATTATAATATAAGATACCTAACCAAATGTAATAATAGTATGAACTATGAATTATGATTGATATTTAATATGGATGTGGTTAGGTATAATTTATTTATTTATTAAATAATTTACGCCCGTGAAGGGCAATAAGTGTTCAGTTAACATAATTATTTTAAACCTGTCAATACTTAATATTATGAAGAATACATAATTAATCATCTAATAATGTTCTAATTTTGCCTTATCATCTATAAAAATTTTTTAGTCCAGATTTCAATACGACCATAATATGAACTTAATTTAATAACAACTGATACGAACTATAGAACTTTATAATAATGACAAATGAGTTGCATTTTCCATATAAAATATTATCTAGGTAGTTAATAATATATATATATATATATATTATATACCTACCTATTTTTTAATTTGTAGTATCAATAGGTATACATTTTGAAAGCAAATTTATTTAATCCATAAACTGTACCTAATTAATATGAATTAAATGAAATAACTCCAAACTACTAAGTAGGTACCTACCCTACATTAAATCATTTATAAGAGAACTCACGTGCTCTAATCGAATAAACTTGTTCAACATAAATAATTAAACTGTTTAGTATAAAGTATAACACACTAACACTCACTTATACAGTTATACTATATCAACTATTGTTTATACCTATTCTACAACATAATTATACATAATTCAACAAAAATTAAACACAATATTGTATTCTAAACGAAATTACCGTCTTGTGAAAAGATAAACTATTTAGTAGTAAATTGGTACGTTTTATATAACTGAATGTATTGTTAAACTAGTTAGGAGGTACTTATCGAATAATATAAATTGTGTGTATTATTTTTACGATCGTAATAAACATAATAATATAATATCGTCTGTACTCTGTAGCGGTATACTACTTATAGCCTATAAGGTAGTTGTATTGAAAATTCCTAAATTCATACTATAGATTAGGTGATTGATGTTTACTTTAGAGTATTTCGATATTTCCAATGGAAGTTACGATGTAAGTAATTTGATGAGTGGAAAGTGGAATGCTATTATACTATA
The DNA here is from genome assembly GCF_019925205.1 of Metopolophium dirhodum. Taxonomy (NCBI): domain Eukaryota; kingdom Metazoa; phylum Arthropoda; class Insecta; order Hemiptera; family Aphididae; genus Metopolophium; species Metopolophium dirhodum. Next base: position 18,033,373 of record NC_083565.1, on the reverse strand, counting down.
ATATTATAGTTATAGGTATTGCGCTAAAAAATGTAGACCAATCGCAGACCTCAGAACTAAATATATAATGAACACGCGTGCAGCCGTGCATGGAGGGCCATGTGCACATATTCCCAATAAATTGGTGTAAATATATTTGTAAGCCGTAACTAGATTTTAAGATTTGTATTAATACTATTTGTAGTTTTTGTATAATATTCGCAGCTTGTATAATATTATACGATACATATATTTAACTACTTATATGAAACGAATATAATATATATATGTATATAATATAAATTTAAGAATTCACGAATTTTTTCATAATACTTTTAATTTAATACCAATGAAATAATATAATATTATTATAATAGTTCCAGTTATATCAGTTGAGTAATATTATTATTCTGTGTTATAAATGCTTGATTGGATTATAATATATTTATATAGAGTATAATATAATATAATATATGGTGTGTCATATAGTTATGTTTATGTTTATCTCTAAACGTAAGCTCACTGCTCGGTAAAACTATGAGTATGACGCAACTACTACAAATTCCATCACTGAAAACAATAACTTAATACGTAACAGATTCATATTCAAACCGCTTCCTGTTGTAGTTCGTATTTACACAGTGACAAAATCATAAAACATAATATTATATTACCGCATGTACCTGCCAACACTTTTCAGTGTATTTACTTTTGTACTATTATATCTAAAAACGTACCTATGATTCAAGTCGTTAAAATACCTTTATACATCATACCTATACATATTGATTAATTAGTTTTATTAGTTGATAAAATACTGTAAACTCATACTTTTTATCACTTATATGATTATAATATTATTCAACATTTCTATTAAATGTAAGACTATACTACCTTTGCGTTTTTGCTCAACAACAGTTAAAATATATTATATCTGTAGGTTGACATTTTTTTATAAATATCTTAAGTACAAGAAAGTCAAAACTAATATAATTACATTTAAATAAGTACATATAGCTATTCCAAAAAAAATGTAACTTGATATGTAAGCATAGGAATTCAAAATGTTAATACATAAGAATTGATTACTTAATTAAGACAATTACTACTACTTAAGTAGTATGTACTACTGAATACTTCTACGTTTAATTTATTAAATATTGTACTATGTATAATGTATGATGTATACTATACTCCGGCCCACGAGAGAATATCCCGTCGCCCGACGAAAACTCGTCCGATTCCGCGCATCGCCACGTATTTGACGCATACACTAAATGGCACAAAGTGGGGGAATACCTACAGTCTGCATGCGCAAAACGAGGATACTCTCTCGTGGGCCGGAGTATACACACTAAAATATTGAAGTCTTAATTTTATATTACTTACAGACAGTTTCGCGTCCAGATATGCACCTCCTACTCTAAGATTACAAGCTGGTTCAGCTCCGTACGTTTTGACCGAAGAGAGATTGGTGGAAATCCGAGAAGAGTTCATGTACTGGTATTTCGATAGAGGCGGTGATAATGACCTAGGAGATTACCAAACCGACATACACGGGTCTATGCCTCAGATTCACAAAAATTTTAATTTCCAATTGCCGTTCTTCGGCTTTCGATTCAACTACACTCGGGTGTCAATGAACGGTTATTTAGAATTCAGTGATCCACCGAAACACTACCGATATCCGTTGTCATTTCCGATCAAAGAGTGGCCGAAAAAAAACGACCCGTCCTTCATCGGTATATTCTACAGCAAGTGTCGGATTGGTTCACTCAGAGCTGACGACATTGACCGACGCAAGCCTGGAGTTTATTTCCGCCTGGAGAGGGATTTGCAAGCTCGAACCGATCAGTTCGGAGTGGAAATGAGAGAAAGATTAATGTGGGATATTCGAGAAGGCGTAGTTGGTGCCGACTCGTTCGTACCCAAACATTCAGCTATTATTACGTGGAAAAACATGTCATTTGCCGGAGGAATTGACAATTCACTTTACAGGGTAAACACGAGCAATGCGCAATAATAGTTTAATTTCATTATCGAGCTCTTCACTGTCTTATAAACATCATCTCGATGCAAAACAAATCATTTTTATTTTTCATTTCAGACTAATACGTTTCAAATGATCTTAGCCACCGACGAAGTATTCACTTACGCCATATTCAATTACGTAGACATGCAATGGACTAGTCATACAGAAGCCGGGGGCGATACGACTGGCGGCGAAGGAGGAGTACCAGCTTTTGTGAGTTAATTGAAAAATCAGTTTCGATGTTTCTATATGATACCGTGTCGTAAAAATATTATATAATTATTATTATGTTCTAGGTGGGATTCAACGCTGGAAATGGGACTAGGAGTTTCGAATATTATCCTTATTCCCAAAGATCGACCATTAGAGACTTGGTGGGTCGTGGTTGGGCCAATAATTTTCCTGGCCGACATATATTCAGAATCGACGAAAACATTATGTTAGGAACGTGTAACAAAGATATCGGTTAGTAAATCAGTTTTAAATAATAATTTTGAAAATGTATTTAACATATATTTATAGAATACTATTTTGGTTAATGCGTTTAAGTTATTTTCTTAAAAAGTTAATACTTCCGTAGTTATTAGACTTTTTTAAAGTGCCAAATGTTTGTGTAGAAATGTATTCAAAGTTTCATCCATTGTGCACAAATAATTTCCGAGATGTGCAACTCTGAAAGAAGACATTTTCCAAAGTTTAAATTTTGAAAGTCATTGAAATAGACCTGAAACACTGGGGGTGGGCACATAGGCGTAAATAGTGTATGCAATTTAACATGTAAAATTAACCTGTAGCTCAGGTCTATACTTGATACTCTTATGATGCTTTTAAATGAACGTAGTGAAATCATTAGTCCCCCCCCCCCCCGTATTTATGGCCCTGTTGCCACGGGTGTTAAGTATTCAGGTCATGCGTACTGTACAATTTCTAAAACATAAAATATTATGCTTTACGGTGTGTACAGCTGGTACAAATTTGCCGTTGGTTTTCGCACCGGAGAGTGGCAACATGTTAGGCGGCACTGTCGTCAACATCACCGGACCGTGTTTTGAGCCCGGAGACAAAGTACGATGCAAGTAAGTAACACATTTTTAGTTAGCTTATGAAAATCTTAAGAAAAGTTCGAGTGAAATACCTATGATTTACCAATGCTCTATAATAAACCACTGTAGATTTGACACGGAAGAAGTTGTCGGCACCGTAGTGAATAGAAACCGTGCCGTTTGCATTCAGCCGTTTTTGATGGCCGAAGGTTATGTAATATTTGACGTGGCGATTGGTGACGAAAAATACAACTGGAAGGGAAAATACTTTGTGGGTATGATGATATCGGCCGGATATACGAAACATATTATACTAAGTTTTGTTCACATACCCTATATGTCTTTTTCACATTTATTTGCAGAGACTCCAGCCACGGCTACCGAACGAATTCGGTTCCAAGACTCGGCGATACGAGAAAGAAAGCCTAAAGAAATAAAAATTACCTGGGAGAAGCAAAATCTTACTACGAATTTTGACGCGCAAATACAGATATCCCTTTACGGTTACAGAGAAGTAACAATCGCACCCGAACTCGTATTCATCGATGTTATAGCGGTAAGCGATCGTTTATCCAACCTACAGTTTTTCATTTTGTTGTTTCAATTACCTATACCTATATAATTTCATTATGTTGTATCGACGTAGAAAGATATTCCCAATTCGGGTGAATACGTCATAAGCCCGGCTACTTTCGAAGACCGCGACAACGTCCAAAACTTAGATTTGACGTTTGGATTCTTGCAAATACAACTGTCCAACCCGACGATGTACTCCGGCATGTCGATTTCTCCGTAACCACCTTTATATTAATAATATAATGCATTGTTATACATATAAAATCGTGTAAACAAATTTAGCGAAAACGGATGAACCGTTTGCCACGTGTGTGAAGTTGGCCTCCCTCTTGTCAAAATTATACACCCGGTCAATTGTATGTTAGATAATCCCAATTTGTAAGACATTGTAATTTGATTTTTAGAATATTATGTAAGTTCATCGGTTCGAAGAAGTATCCAAAATTAACTTGGGTACTTGGGTCTTTACACTATTCCACGCACCTAATCCAAATTACACTTAAACAATTTTAAGTTGTAGAGCTTATAAATTGTAAGTAATTAATTGTAACTTCCTCACAGCGAAGTAATGACCAATATAAACTTAATAGAGGGGCTAACTTCACATTATCTTCCCCTTATTTATACAAATTAAGCTCTAAGACTTAACATTTGGACGAAATGGTTTTGGGAGGGTGGGATAGTGTGAAGATAGCCTACAAGTTAATTTTGGCTATTTCTTCGAACCGATGAACTTACAAATTCGTCAAGTAAGTTTACAATTAAGTACCTACATACAAATTGAGCTTTTAAAGTTCCAAATGGCCCAGTGTAATTTGGACAAGGTGCAGGGGTGGGCTAACTCCACACGCTCAGTCTTGACGTTCACCGTTGTTACTTGTGTTGTGACATATAGGATACTGTGGAGCAAGCCCGTACCTCTTGCGTGGTATTTCGCACCGCAGTGGGAACGGTGGCACGGGTCTTCTTGGCCCGAGAGACTGTGCGACAATTGGATTAAGAACGACAGGTATCTGAAAAACTTTGCGGCCGAGATATTCCAGTGCCCGTGCACGCTGGAGCACGCGCTCGTCGACCGCGGCCGGTTCTTGCCCGACGCCGACTGCGACCGGGACGCCAACCCCCAGTGTCTGTACAACAAGGGTGCAGTGCACTGTGTCACGACCGGGGCCCCGAGCATGGAGGGCTCGGAACAGCAGTGTTGCTACGACAAAAACAATTACCTGATGTTGTCTTACGACCAGCAGTGGGGCTCGAGGCCGCGGAGATCGCACAACCTGGGATTCTTACCGTGGACCGAAGCCAACAAAGTGAATTTCGACGGAAAACGCCCACGGCGCACATCCGGCCAAAACGGGTTTTAACCACGAAACGTTGACGATTTCCAGGTTCCAACGCTGTCCCAGTGGTTCCACGACATGAGCCCTTTTTTCCCGTGTTGTATGTGGCAGGAAGAGCAGGCGGTCGGCTGCGAAACTTACCGATTTGAAAGACGTCCATCTCAAGATTGCGTCGCATACCAATCGCCATACGTGGGTATGTGTATCTAACATATTATTATAGATAATACGAGTATAAGTGCCCCGTCAAAATGGTTGGTGATTCGGGGCAAAAATTAATTGATTGTTTTTCGCGCTATGCCGGTTCGTATCGAATGAACCACATCAAAATGTTCAGAATGTTTGCCTTTCGATGTCACGCGCTCATGGCTCATGCCATGTACAATTATACACTCGAATTACACGTAAAATACGGTACCTACTCTTTAGCGCGATAATATAGGTAGAACTAAATAAAGGTTTAGTAATTAATATAATAATAATAATAATTTATTCAATTGATTACAAAATAACGGGCCAAAGCCTAATAGTGCAGATAATTTATAAACTGGAACAATATTACAAACAAAATACAACATTAAGTATAATATATCGCTACATCAATAGTATAGTGGGTAACGTTATTGTTATGTATTTTGTTAATGGCAATAGAAATACCAAATGGACGCTTGTGGCTTGATTGCCGCGGAATTCCAGAGATATATCTTAAAAACTATAAAAAAAAATTCAACTATATATTCATACATTTTAATTAAATTTTAAAACTGCCCCAAAGTAAACCCTGTTTGATGGTAATTGTAAGTGCCTATAACCTATGTGCTAATCATAATTATATATCATATACTTGGTATAGATTATTTTATTGTACAACTACGTAGGTAAATTATATAACATGTACGTTATAATATTATGCCAATTACGTGATGATAATTGATATTACACATCGATCATATTATACAAAGTATACAACTAATATATTATATAGCTACCGTCTTCGGCGATCCTCACGTGATTACTTTCGACGATCTGGAGTACACTTTTAACGGCAAAGGCGAGTTCGTGTTGGTTCACGTGGAATCGGAAAAGTTCAAATTTGACGTGCAAGGTAGATTCGAACAGTTGCCGGACAATATATATGGACCGGTAAAGGCCACCACGCTGACGTCCGTAGTGTCTCGCGACAATACCTCCACCGTGATTGAAGTCCGATTACGGCCCAGAGTGGCCCAGTGGAGGTACAGGATGGACGTTTTTGCCGACGGTAAACGAGTGTATTTCGACAGACCGGCGTTGAAGGTGCAACATTTTCACGGTAAAATTTGAATATTTTATTCTTATTATAATCGGGCTATTATTTAATTACTGTCAAATCGTTGTTACTTATGCTATACATATACCTATAAATTTATGATTTTTTAAATTCGTTTCAAGGTGTGACCGTTTACGCGCCTTCTTACGTTTTAAACCAGTCCGAAATCGTGGTCATGTTTCAGTCTGGCGCTGGGTTGGAAGTATTGGAAAACAAAGGATTCATGACTACTCGAGTGTATTTGCCCTGGCAGTTTATCGTAAATATATGATTATTACAATTATTTCTCTATTTCAATGATTATAATATGGCCGCTACGAGATATAGAATAGATATACACTTGTGCATTTTTTTATTTATTTTTTTATACACAGAATCGAACCAGAGGATTGTTTGGTAACTGGAGTTTTGATCAGTCCGATGATTTTACTCAACCCGACGGCACAATAGTGCAACCTAATACGTTCGATTTCGAATCGGTACACAAACAGTATGCATCAAATTGTGAGTAAAATAATATTAACGCGATATGGTATGTAGCGACCGTGTTTATTTCTTTTGTTAATTATTTTTCGTTGTTTTGTGAAGACATTATATTATTAATTATTCTTTTTCTCGCAGGGATTTTGGAAGACAGAGACGAGAAGAACAAAGGCGGCGCATTATTCTTTCGCGAATACGGTCGGACGGCTAGTTACTATGCGAACCGAACGTTTGAGCCTGTTTTCGAGCCCACTCCGGAACTCATTATACCGGCTAACCGATCTTCCGACATACAGAAAGCCAACGAACTTTGCGGTGACTCGTACCAATGTAAATACGATTATGCGGTGAGTCTCGATAGGGATTTGGCGTTTTACACGTTACAATATCAAGACGGGTATGTCAATACGAAAAAGATGAGCAAACAGAGAGGTAATGATACAAAATATAGTAAATCTAATTTTAGAGGTCGCGCGTACTATAATAATATTATAGTACATATATTATGTATAATATATTAGTACGTATATTATGTATAACGTGTACCTATTGGCTGCTGGTGGATCGGCCAGATCGCACGTGATATTATATTTTTGTTTACTTAATATTTTGACGTACTTTTGTATATAGTGATATCGTGCGGGGTTTTGGAAACGCCACGTTTCGGACGAAAAAGTAACTTTCTGTTTGTACCCAACACCAAGGTGACGTTCGAGTGTAATCAAGAATTCGTATTGATTGGAGACCAGAGGAGATCTTGCTCGTCCGACGGTAAATGGGACGTACCGGAGTACGGGTACACGGAATGCTTACGTAAGTGCCAACAATGTTGACGTTTTGAATACTCGCGATAAAAATATAATAATAACAGTCGAATTTCGAGTTGAAAAAATCGCACCTAGGTATAATATTATGTCATATTATAGAATATTATAGATCTATAGGGGCCCCTACTCAAAAATAGGAAAGTCGACAATGTTTAACATTTATATAATATATCATAGGTACTCGCCGTGTATTTGACGAAATGTTTGCCTACGCAACAACATTTTAAATCCCCCCAATTTGTTTCATTGGAGTATCTAGGTATACAAACGTTTAATCTGCTTCAAAAAAAAAAAAAATAAAAAATGTTAGTAAATAGCTGAAACCCGGACAATATAATATACAGAATTTATACAATTAACATACATCTTCTAATCGTATACTTTTATTTCAAATTGAAAGTCGGTGGGCGTAATAATTTCTATTCGCTGAAAAAGAAAATAATATAGTTTCTCATGGGTACTCGCTGCTAATAACGTGCAATTCCTCCACTTTTTATTATCTTTTGAGAAGTGAATGCTGTGGATTGAGCGGTGTCTTTGATAGATTTTAAATGCTTATGATGTTCGAGTGTTTCCTCACCTACAACACGTACTTATTTTTACATAAACTTTTCTTTGTACAATAATCTGTTTACATAATAGATAATAGATACCTACGCGATTGCAGAGGCCACTTAAAATTATAATAAAATGATTGTATATTGTACTAGCTGGAAAATTATACTATTCACAGAAAGGAAATAATTTAGTCACATAGGAAAACTTTATATAACTGGACTCGATACTTATCGATTTCTTAACCGTCCGTCAAAAATGTTGATTCATATAATAATATTTTCAAATGTTTTATGTTAACGAACTTTTCAGAAAAACTTTTTTTGAAATAAGTATAGATGCTATCTATACTATAGATTCTATGTGTATAATTGTTGTGTTTGGTGAACATAAAATATCTTAAAAATGAAAGTTTTTACTTACCAAACACCAATCTGTTGAATGTTTCTATAGTTAACGTATAATATTTAAAACGCCAAACGACAGACGTCGTCATATTTTTTATACTACATCCGTAAAATAGTTATAATCAGTGGCGTTTTGAAAGGGAGGGCCCTAAGTGTCTAAACAAGTAACAATATTGGATACCTACCTTATTATTATCTTAAACTATCTATCCACTGACTAGTGGCTACTAGATAATTATTTGTATTTATTCAATAGATGATAATGTACAAAAAATGTAAAATACTAAAAAACGTTTCCATACATTTTTGTTTTGTTTTTTTTTTGGTGGGGGGGGGGGTCTAACCTAACAATACTCCAGGATAATTCTTCTTGAATACGCTACTGATTATAGTGATAAAAATTACTATTCTATTATAGACATATCACACATAGACATAATTGTTTTACACAATACGATGAACATAAACATGTCATAAACTCATGTCTGTCGTTATGCTTGGTTTATGATATTTTGAAAAAATTCTTAATGGCTCCAATATAAAGAAGGCTACAGCAGTTATTCTTGCGTTGAACGTCTCAGGCTTAACCCCTTCAAACTATTGTTCTTATAACTAAAGTTAATAGATCTATGATGGACATGTCATCAGTGGCGTATTTGACAGAGACGATTGGTGGTGTTTTTCCATGTGTTTACAAATTATAAAGGACTATAACAATGAAATGGTAAAATTATTACACCACCATATAAAAAAAATTCAAAACTCTTTGAATTTGAGTTGATAAATGTGAGATTTTGAGATGTATAAATAGTGAAACCTTGTCACTGAATTTTTTTTCATTATTCTAAGGTATCGGTTCGTAGAGAGTTTTTCACGAAATATCATTCGCTATTAGGAGGTGTCCGTTTGGGTAGGGATTCCAGTTTTATTATTTTTAAATACGGGATATTTTAAATCATACTTATAATTTATACAAGCGGATGGGGTCATGGGGATGGGGGCTTGTCGAAATTAGTCTTTAGCTCAAAAGTTACCTATTATTCTGTAACAATGAATAATTATTTTTTACTTTTTAGTAGGTACCTAAAAATGTTTTAAGTGATATTTCGTATTATAGGTGCGAATTCTTATGAAAATCAATTTTTGACCTCTCGGTAATATTATACAAGTTAAAAATGGTTTTCAATAGATGATATTAATATAGTAAAAACAAATTATTAGTCATTATATAGTCATTGCTATTTACTAGGTAATGGCAATTTTCCTTATGCAAATTAAATATAAATATAGGTATGACACTATTTTTAAACCGAGAAGGTTTTCTCGACATTCAATGCAAATACAGTTTTAAAATGAACAATACATTTTGCAAATGAAATTGTTTGACTTATAGACAACTCTCGTTTAAAAAATTCATAAGAAAAAATCACAATTATAAAATTTAAGGAAAACAATAAGTCATAGGTACGACCCTACGGATACGGGTCATTCGGGATGGATGAATCTGCAAAATACGGGACAAGAGTGTTGTTTAAAACACGGTTGATTCGAATATGGGACAATCTCGTAAAATACATTGCGTACATAGAATTCCCACGGTTTTTTCACTGCGTACAACACAACATTAATCGCTCGCCAACCATTGCTGCAGGCTTAGGCTGCTTATCAGATACGCCACTGACTGCACACATGACACCAATCATAAGCGTGCGCACGGGGTAGTCATGGTAGGCACTTGACTACTCTGCGAACTTTCCCCCCCCCCCCTTCAATATTCAATATTATTATTATGATAATAATTAATAGTCAATCATAAAATACTTTTTACTATGGTAAATTGTAGTTAAATGAGTTTACCCCATCCAAATTAGTATTTATAACTTAGGTGTGAATATGAATATATATATACGTAATATGTGTGTGTGTTAATGTGTTATGTAATTGTGTATGACTACCCTGCCAGAAATTCTGAGCACGCTCATGACACCAATACACCAATATTAAACCATTATTCTTCTAATCCATAAAATATGATATATCATTACTTATGAAATAAAATAATATTATAATATAAGAGTGATGTGATGACGTGGTGTAAAGGTCACATCGAGTACGAGTCGCGGAGCGCGTGGACGACGATCGCACTGATTGCGGCCCTCATAGTACCGCTGCTGGTAGGCATTTGCTGTGTGGTGTCGCGAGTGTACCGGCGCAGCGGCCGGCTGAGCCTGCGGTACCAGACGGCGCGGGCGGCCAAGAGGCGCAACTCGGTGCTGGCCCTGAGCACGGTCGATCTGTCGTCGGCGGGCGCGGCGGCCAAGAATAACGGGCGCCGCCGCGACGATGGAGAAAACGACGACGACGGCGGCCGCGGCGATGAGTCGTCCACCGAGGAGGGCCCGGCCAGTTCGGTGCCCAGTTCCACGAACCCGCGCCGGTCGTACGACGCCGTGTACCGGACGCACGAGCCGCTGCCCGGCAAACCGGAAGTGGACTTCGACCACACCAAGGTCTGGGACCTGGACGCCGAGTACGAGGGACAGCTGGACAAGGTGGACAAGAGGACGGCAATTTACGTGCCTGGATCGCCGACGTTCCGGGAGCCTCCGCCACCGCCGTCGCTGCCGCCGCTTCAGCCGATGGTCTCAGAGGCGGCCACGGGATGGCGGTCGCCCGCTGGACCGTCAGTGGCGGTCCAAAAACAGATTTTGCCGTCCAGATTCAAAGACTCGTTTTGAAAACGAAAAAATAATCGTTTTCTTTTGTGTGTGTGTGTGTGTAAAAGGACGAAATTTCATTCCAAACGCATGACACGGCGGCGGTACTATATAATAACATAACATTATCTAATAATAATCTGTTTGAAAGATATTCAATAATAATAATATTATTATTATCATCTATTGGACTCGTTCACGCTTGTGTACAAAATTTTATATTATATTAAGATGAACTGGCTATTAGTTTGTTATTCAGGGCCTATATGACCTGAATTAATCGGAACCCGTTACACCTTACACCCCTAAAATTCATTAAAATTTAAAAATCCAACACCCGTTACGGGCATTATTAACCAGAACGGCGAGCACCCAAACGTTTGTTTAAATATTTTATTCCGGTGCGTTTGAAACCGAATCTAGTGCAAAACCTTGATGTGGTTACACTTGGAGTAACGTACATACCTGATAGTGTTATGTCGAGGCTCCTCTCCAGCCACGCGGTTCGGTGTTAATAATCGGCAAATCGCATTTAAATAATTATACCTAATAATATTTTAAAAAAATGTGCACAGCTCTATATTATTAGGTATATTAATATTTGTTTCTAAATTTTTCTCCGACAACCCACGAATTAAATTTGAATAGACAATAAAATTATAGCAATCCTAGTGAGTCCTGTTCAGTCTAATTATTATAGTCGTACAACAAATTATTGTAACCAAGTACAGGTAACGGAATCGATAAACCACAGTTGACTGTATGCAATACCTACTATTATAAACGTCGCCGTGATGGCAATCATGTGGAATGAAAATTCGGCTTTCGATATATTTTTCGTTATTACGTATTTACGTATAATATGTATATATAAATATATTATAATTGTTTATAAACACCGATTGTAAATACATTATCAATTTTGTATGACAATTGTACCGCGATTGTGGTGCACCCATGTACGATTTAACGATTAAGTTTTAAAGTGTTAATTAAATCGCAATCATTTTCATTTCACATGAACTGTGTTTTATTTCTTTTCAAGTGTAGGTACATTTTTTTTAGTATAATTCACTACGTTAATTGGATAGTTACCATCGCCAAACGAATTTTATTTTAAAACCAAGATTATCTCTATGATTTATTTAGGGTACGTGAGAAAATTTACAAAAAACGTCTAATAGGCAAGAACTTTGTGATGGGAATTAATTGAATTCTTCCACCTACACAACATACATTATTTACTTATAACAAAGTTAGGGATGATGTAAATAAAATATGGCTGAGAGGTCGGCCGTGGTCAGACCTTATCATTGACTTCGGCCCCACTGCCACCAGCCCTCAGAAAAACGCAGCAGCGTCAAAATTAAACCTTTCGGGCCGCCACTGTGACACAGTGATAATTTACCACAGTAACCAACTAAAGTACAATATATTATATCGATCGGTGGTTCTCACTTGACACCGATATACAGTTGATACATTATAGATACTCTTTAATAAGTGCAAAGTGCACATATTCATTGATCATTCGTTTTTATCTGCAGGAACGAATACGATAGCTGTTGCTCGGTACATTGAACAACCAAAAAGGCGGATATATATTTAAATTATTATGATATATCCACTTTCACAACACTACTGACGATTATTATTAAACGATAACAAGTAGGTGGGCACCGATTGTCCCTCATTTACTTTATTGTAACTTTACCAATTGGAACGATTCCGCATAAGAAAATAAAATTCCCATCACCGTAGGCTATCTACAATATTATGCAGAACACCGTACAATTATTGTAATTGTACGATTTAAATACTTACCTAATATCGTAAAATTGTGATTGATACCGCAGAAATTGGAATCGATAATTATTTAAAAGGGACCGCTCGGCGCACGAATAAAATCACGTTGGGGCCTATTCGTCCTGATCAATAAGTAATGAGTCATTACTATGTAGATACATAGATAAATATGAAGTGGTGACAGTGCCGGTAGTGAGAATCCGAGATTAATATTAGTAGATTAGAGATAAACAGCGAAAAAAACACATACACCAATGAAACATTATTTTCTGTTTAGGTTTACAAATAAAATATGAATAGGTAATGATTGCGTCTTGGTTTTATTTTTAAACATGTACATTTTGTTTTGAAAATAAATAGATTTTAGTCAATAAAGATCCCAAAATCGAAACACATTATTGTTTGTACCCTACGATGGTGGAAAACTTGGAAAAGTATTAATACTAAAACATAAAAAATCATAGTTCTTTATCGATCGCCGCACTTTAGAATATTCAGCGAGCCGCAGTAATTGATTATTGTCCGGGTGGTGCTGCACAACTTTTTGATTACCCAAATGACGAATAAAATATAATGTTAAGCGTACATACTACTACAATACCTATTACCTACATTGATTAATCGCGATGTCGACGCACGCGCAACAGGTCATCAAGAGTTTTCGTCGAGGGCCCTGGTGACGATCGTACCGATCATGCTGCTCCTGTTGGGGCCGCTGTTCCTCATCCTGGTATGCGTCGGTTACCGGGTGTTTGTCAAGACCAAAAAGGCGCAGGCAGTTAAGTGAGTACCGTCCGCAGAACCAGACCCCCCTCCCCCACAAACCATAATGGACGGAGGAGGGAGAAATCATTTGAATAAACTATTTTTAAATTCCGTTTCGGTTTTGTTTTCTCGGTTGACATATTCAGTCGGTTGCGAGGCTTGTCGAGACGTCACCCACGACAATCACGCGATGGCACTCCTGTCCAAACCGGCGACGAAGAATTGCAGCAGCAGCCCGGCCCAGACGACGAGAGGAGAGACACGGTCGAGGAAGGTCATCAGAGGGAAACGGAAATCAACTGACAACCGGCAAGCGGTTTTCGGTCATCACAAGTCATTCATGTCGTCCATATATTTTTATATATATATATTAATAATTTTGTTACACTTTGTAATAATTAGTTTTTAATTTTTTCAACAATTTTTAAATATATAATATAATATAATATAATAATGTCGATTTCAAAATATTATTATGTTGGTCATAAAATATAAATACAAAAATACACAGTTTTACGAAAAATAAATATTTAACATATTTATAAATACACAATAATAATATAAATAAAAGTATACAAGCGTCAAAAAAAAGGTAATAATAATAACGTGATGATGATCACAATGATAATAGTAATAATAATAATAATAATAATAATAATAGGCCGAAAAATGTCAGGTCCGTTTTTGCGATATATATGTATATTCTGTTAGTACGTATATGTAAAGGGTGATTTTTTTTTTGATATTTTGATTAAAAAATTACACGAGGTTAATATTTTGTTATCGTTTATATTCAATTCAACCAGTAATCTATATATGTATATATTATAATATTATAGTTGATCGACCGTCGAAATACTGCAGAGATCACGGTTCATTACGTCTAAGTCGATCGGATTAAAACAAAATTAAAATGTTATTTTGAATTTACTCTCAAATAGGATCGTGTAAAAATAAGTCTTTACGTAAAAATATAACAACCTGTCGGTGAAAAATACTCGAAACGACACGTCGTTACCATATCAAACGGAAAATTTCGTCCGGACGGTTCGCCGATAACGCGTTAGTCGTCATCAGTACACGACATGTTTTTTCCGCGACCGTATACCTGGTAATTGGTATACGTGGTCTAAATAGTGACATTTTTGCGCGAGTTATTGTCGGATGGCGTCCGTGGCGCGCTTATGGAGAGGCAAGAACGCGGCGACGTATCGTATACAACGAGAGTATTGTTAATAGTATTGTCGAAAGGTAAACATATAAATAAATAATTCACTATTAAATACTTAAAATAATGGACAGCGTAATAAATTTATGAAGTGGAAGGAACTTTAACAACGAGAAAAAATGGGCAAGGGAATAACAATTATTAAATTTTAGATAAAAGTTTTGTAAAATTATCATTAAAAAATGTCTTAAACGTTTTGAAATCACAGATGAACAGTTATGAAAAAAAAATTAACGAAAAACAATTATCGTTACTAGAACATCAATCACTTTATAGACTCAATAAAATATGTAAATATAATATAAGTACCTATTATATAATATATTATAATATTATCTAAATAACTTTTTGAAATATATATTGGACTTTTCGATCTGATGAAAAAAATATTTGTCCAAAACAATATAACTACAATATTATTATACTCTTTTGCTATGAATATATAATAAAATATATATAAATATATAATTTTTATAACATGAACATAATATTTATTATATTAATTTTATAAAATGGTAATATCTGTTGAGTTATTATTATCAAGTTTTTTTTGCTTTATTAAAATATATATTGCATGTGTACAATGTACGTGTTTGTTGTAACGAATATTAAAACGAAAGTCACAACCTATCATTGATTTCATAGTCCCTCGTACAAGGGATCTCGAGTAAAAAGTAAACAACCATCATCTAGCACCGTTCTATATAGAAAAGGAATATAATTAAACTGTGTACAAAGGCGATTATACTAATTGTCGTATTACTCGAAAATAGTTAATCGCCCTACCAGTCGGGGGAAGGTGAAATATATTTCGACAGCAGCCGGAAAGGGAGTTGAAGTGGAATTGATGAGAAAAAAGAGGACGACTACGTAAGTTGGGTTTTCCGCTCAGTTCCGCTGTTGCTGCAACAGTCGCTTTTCCCACTCCTCCCGGCGCTGCTGTATGCGCTTGAACCTGGGCACGACTTCGACCGCCGCCGCCGCAACTGTCCTGTTCTCGTTGACGTCCACCACCACGTGCTCGGCATGGCGGTTATCGTTGTCCATCACGACCACGACCACGCGGTCCTCGGACGCCACCCCGTCCTGTTGTTCCACCGGCCACTCGCCGTTTGCGGTCATCGCCTTGTGGTCGCCGTCACCGTCGTCGCTACGGTCGACATCGGCCGACAACAACAAAAATTCCGGTTCGCCGTCTTTGCCCAACTTCAACGACCGCCGGGCGAACACTTTGAGCAGTTCTGGTTGTTGTTGGTCGTCACGCTTCTTCCTCCGCACCACCACGTCGGCCGCGGTGCCACCTCCACCGTTGTAGAGCTTGGATGGACGCGGAGCGGGCACCGGGCGCAGGTGTTGTTGACCACCGTCGGTGCCGCAAACTTGGTGTTCCGAATCACTCGAACTGTAACTCCGGTGACGTCCGTCGGTGGTCATGGACACCGCAACCGCCGAATCGACAGACTCGTCCAGGGCGGCGCTGGACACGCTGTCCGACGACGACGATTTCTGGACGGACGACCCGTCGCCACTAGACGTCGCGTCGTCGTCCGTGGCGGCCGTCTGGTGCGAGTGATGCTGTCCGAGGCTGAACGACTGTTTGATCGGCGCGAAAGTGTCCGGCTCGAAAACGTCGTCGGCGGGAGCCACTGACGGCACGGGTACGCGTTGGTGATGTGGACCGTGGTCGGGTGGCATGTCTGGTGGATACGACAGCTGCATGCGGCCGGCCGGCGGCGGTTCTTCGCGTTGCCGTGGCCTCGCGCCCGTCGTCTCGTCGAACAGGAACCGGTCCACGTCCACGTCTTCGGTGGACGCTGACTTGGCGGCGGCGGCCGCTTTCTTCTTAGTGCTTCGGCGCGACAACAAGCGGTGGAAAAAGCCCTCTTCGCGCCGTGGAACGTTCTCCACGGAAATCTCGTCCACCGACGTGTCCAAGTCACAGGACCCGACCGTGGAGGCAGTGGCGGGGCAAGCTGTGTCGGTGACGACGACCGGCACCGCAGTAGTGATGACTGGGTCATTTGAAGTAATGGTGGTAGTGGTGGTGGTGGTGGAGGTGTTGGTGTTGGTGTTGGTGGTGAAGGTGGTGGTTTTAGTGTCTGAGGTGACGGTGCTGATGGTAGTAGTGCCATCTGCAAAAAAAAATATAGATAAACACGTGTAGTAGTAGTGAGTGCAAAAGTAAAAAAAAAAAAACTTAAAAATCCACGTGATGCTATACTGTAGCAGATTAACGAAGGAAAAAAGCGATCATTATTATTATTATTATTAGGTACATAATCCGAAGCATCGACTCAAACACGAGCGCGCGCGAGTTGATCTATATCTAAATCATAGCAATAACATTAAATTTTAGAACGGCACTAGCAATGCGTTTTTCCATCGACTAGTCATTGTAATTGCAGTTTTCATCGTTGCGTAGTCTATGGAACCGCCGCACAGGGGACACACGTCCTCTTCGCTGATGGCGGACAGTCTTTTTCTCGTCGACGTCACATCGTCGTTACCACAGAAATTACTACTACCCGTGTCACAATTACTACCACTACTCGTACTAGTACACACGAAGTAACTCTCCAGAAACGCCAAATACCCTTCCGGATAAGCGTACAAATTCAGTCTAATTCTACCTTGGGTCACGTCGACTTGTCGTGGTTGTTGTTGTGATGGTAGTGGTGGTGGTGGTATTGGTGGTGATTGTCGTCGTTTGCGAATCGACAACGGAGGAGAAATCTTGTTAAATCCGACAGGGCGGACGGACGAACTTCGCACGAAATACGGGAGTGTGTCGTTTCGTACGCGATATGCGCCGGAACGGCTACGGCTTAGGCAGCCGCACAGCCAAAATGCGCGGGACCGTCGATTCGGTGGTATTTTACGTTTCGGTTTAGCATAAGCGTTATTTTTCGACGGTCGTCTAGCCTTGAATTTGCTAGGGTAATAAGCGGAATAGCTTTGACCGTAATTGTATATACCTGCTGTGTCGGCAGTCTGAGGCTTGGTTTCGGGCGAAGTTGACCGGCCAGAGTGCTCTTCATTCACTTCAGGCGTCGCGGGAAGAGCATTCGTCACAGATAGCTAAGTGTAAAACATCGATTATTTTATGTTTCGTTGGTATATATTAGTATAAATACAGTGAAATTTCCATAATACGTAGTCTCATAGTCAACAAAAAAATTTGTATATTACAGAGAGATTGGTTAAATAGAACTAAATTAATTTGGTTCTAATTTAATTTGGTTTGGGTCTCAAAAATATTTTGTTTAACAGAAAGTTTTGGAAGTATCATTGTATATGAAAATTCAAAACAACACAGTTGGATCATCAGGACTTACCGGTTTTTTACTGCGAGGGTTACCGTGCTTTCTTTTGGGTCTGATGGCCATTCGGTGCTTAGCTACGTCATGACTAAGAGGAACGCTTGTTGAATAGTCACCGTCTGCACAAAGTATAATACATAGGTTCACAATACTATATTATTCATTTGGTATTGTTCATTTATCATTTAAAATATTAAATGATGCTCGTAACGTTTACCCGAACTGTCAAGATGAGTTTGAGATGTGCGCTTGTCGTGTAACGATATTTTGGATGAATGTCGAGAATTGTGTGCTCCAAAAGAATCCTTTAAAATAGATTGTAATTATTACAAACAAAAGATAATATTTAAATTTTTTAAACGTATTGTTATTCAAATAGGAATTTAAATTTAAGGAATATATTGACAAAATGTGATATAACACGAGTTATATACTAATACAATTAATGAATTAACTACAATTGGTTATATTATTAATTATTTAAGATTCTGTTTAAACATTTAAAAAATTTCTGAGGCCTACAATAGGTTTTGGTAAGAGGACGTCGTACCCGTATGTGTAACTCAGCTTAGTCAAACGCACACGTAACTTGGAAAATCTACGCATCAAATTCTTACTACAGTTTATTCATAGTTAATATTAGAGCAAATTTACTTAATATAGAACTTGTAGAAGAAAATAATATAAACTATGCACGAGTGAAGTTTTTTTTCATATTTTTATTTTAAATTAAGTTTTAAGTACTTAAATAATTCATTTTTCAAATTCACAAAACTCGGTTTCTTTTTCACTTTTATTACTTCGACCTTCACTCCCAACTTTATGGAGTCGGACCCCCTTGTCCTATACATCTATTGGGATCTACCCCGCCCCATCCAACCTCTTCTTTACTCACAACAGCTATTTTCGTGTCACTCTCTATTCTGTCTATCCATCTCTTCTTTGGTCTACCTCTCACACTAACTCGTTTTAAAATTAAAACATAAAAACATTTTTTCGTTCGAGCACAGCTTATATTCTCCTCGATAATAAGTAAATTTTCTTTAATATTGACTATTAATAACTCATAGTAGGAATCCGGTACGTATATATGCAATATTGCCTGTGTGTTACGCCAAGGCAATATATAGTACAACGGCCTCCACTCCTTCCGATAAATGTAAATTTAACGATATATTTAAATATTTTCGTATTTGATTTGATTTTAATTCAACTGTATTTTAATCATGTATTGTGTAAATTATAATATTAATTACTACATTTAATTTACATCTATAATCTGGGCTTTTATCATAAAAAATAAATACATTTTTTTTAAGATTTTAGCTATAATATATTTGCCATACTTCGTCCATTTCGGAACTGCCCATACTAAGGAGTGATCCATCACTGCATGTACTATGTGAAGATTTAGTTATCAGCTCCTAATAATACATTTTTAAAAATAATTATTTATTAGAATAGGTTTGATAAAAAAAGTTTAAGCTATAGTCTTACTTTGCTCAATCGGAGATCGTTGCCAGTGGCAATAGTAGGAGAATGCATTGATGGACTTCGTGGGAGTCCTAAATCTTCATTGTCCATATCGAAACTATCATCGTCATCTTGAATTTTTCTTCGCCTTCTTACCGCTTCTAGTAATTCAGCCTTTTTTAAAGTTAAAATAATTTTAGTATAAAATTACATAATCGATTACAGTTTTATTAAGGTATTAAAAATAGATTTGTTATTCCATGGACAGTATATCTATATCATAATCATATCTAATTCATGCATATATAATTTTTTCGTGTGTAAAATAATTTTACTCTAAATTATCATTTTTTGACACTGCAGTTTTCGGTAATATTGTGCACTTCAGTAATCTTAGTGCAGGTTAGTATTTGTGTGCTTGTCTTGTGTGATAGGTTAAAATTAACTATTTATTTTTTGATAGTAACTTTTAAAAGGAACTGGTCAACAATTATTTTGAATTTATAATATATTTTTGATTTGATTGGATATCAACGAAAATATATAATTACAGTTAAATATTAAAGATTTACACCAAGTAAATATATAATTATAATATTATCAAATTGTTTTAATTTTTAATTATAAGTAATTATTTGTAATGAATGAGAGTTACATTCAAATAAGCTTCAATTATCATAAAAATAGTATACATAATTTTATAGTTCTTCGTAAAGTATGAGGTACATAAGTTTAAAAAGATAAATAATATATAGAATCAACTATCAAGTATATAATAGCAATAATATCATCAGACACAGAAGGTATCACAACAGGGCGTTACACATGGTGGTTTGCTATACAGTGATGATTAAAGGTCACGGTCAGCTGGGTTCCCGCAATTCTCCCTATTCGAAATGCTTCGGGCCATTGTAGTGTCTGGTACACATATTAAATATAATAGCTCGTTAATGCACTAGCGCGCGCATCAACCTCGCTTATCTAGTTTTAATCGAGAGAAAATGTAAAACGCACGCAAACTAATAAATATGATATTATGTATTATGGTTCCAGGTTGAATTCATATAAGTAGTGTTTTAAACTAGAGCTGATTTTTTTTTTTTTTTGACTAAAATGTATCAAACAATTTATTAAATAATTTACTTACTTGAACCATATTTTTTTAAGAATACTTAAAAGGAACTTATGTGTTAAAAAGATTTGACGATACAAATTGATAGTTTCTGTTTTTGTATATAAGGTTAGACAGTAAATCTGAATAGCAACACACTACATCATTCATACGACTTAATATTTTATATAAATATACATAATTCACAAAACGTTGCATGGCAGTATGTGATTTGTTTAAAAAATATTAGAAAACAAGTGTTCGGCAAATTAAACGGAAATTAGCTATTGTATTTTGCACCATTTGAAAAAATTAAAACGAACAATACTAATGACTATCAACATGTATAGAAAACAAACAATGAGAAAATGTGCTATGATAATACGATAAAATATTCTAAAATATCTATAATATAGTAATGAAATCATATTTTTTTCTTGTGTGTATTATTAATTGTATATCAAATCAAAAATGAAATTTTTAATTACCTGTATATTGGCTTGAGGAAATCCTAACCGCGGCACGGATACAGTAGATTCAGAATCGGATTGACCAGAATGTTGTTCAGGGTTGAACACACTGTCGTGGCTAACGCTCAATATTGTGGAGTGTAAGCTTCTATAATTAATTTAAAAACTTCATTAAAACGTTGCCCGGGAGCACGAAAGAAGAAGAGAGACTTCATTCTTTGTACATACCGCCTCCTGGTAAATGGCTCATCAATCAGCTGACTAGTCGAACGACTTCTGGATGTATCCAAACTAGGTGGTTCTACAATATTGTCACATGATTTGACATCGTTGGGCTCAGGACTCTGAGCTTTACGTCTGAATATTCGACGCAGACGTCGAAGTGGATTAAATCGACGTGTTTTGGGTTCTATTAAAATTTTTACAATTTTAAAATATTATTGAATGGATTTTTGTTATTAATCTTTACTAAATTTACCTGGTCTCTGAACCACATGTTCCAATTGTGGTGATGATTCCCGCACACAAGACATAGTGTATAAATAGCATACAGTTTATTTTATATTTTTCGCTGCATTTGGCTGTAACAAAAAAGAATAAAGATTAATCATTTTGATAAAAATCTTTGAAAATTCAAAACAAAAAAAGGCATATTAATCTTTATTTAGTTTGTGGGATTAACGTCATTATGTACGTCAGTAAATTGAGGTTCCTCTGTTCGCCAAATACGAAAAACATGTGGCCCCCTATTATGTATTAATAACATCATATTGCAGTATACACTGAACATTTCCATTCGATTAAGAGCGTAAGATAGAAATGAAAACACAAACTAATGTGCCGTTATTTTAAAATCTATAGTCAGGCTACAAAAATATAAAACCGTGCCAAAATAATAAACTAAGAAATAAGTGGCGATTGAAACTAAATATAAACCAAATCAATGAAAAAGACAAGCGGATACTTAATATATTATATAGTTTACGCTTCAATAAACAATTGACATATAAAGATGTGACATATAATTGAATTTCAAATTAGACTTGGTACAGTGTTGGTGATGTAATTTTTGTCTGTTGATGTTTAACTGTATCTACACTATATATTGAGCTCGATGTTGAGAATGTTAATACTATAAGATTTGGCTGATTTTAAAAGAAATATAATCATAATATTTTGTACATCAATATCAATGCATAACTCAATCAGCTTAACTAATGAGTAATAAGCAATTCGTATGTATGTATCATAAACATACCATGCTTTAAAAAATATATATATAAAGTATTTTATTAGTTAGATGTGGGCTGATATGGGCTGTATAATATAGGCTTTATGTTATTATTATTATTATTATTAGCTGCAATTAACATGAAAAATAACATCATGTCCACAAGTATTGGCCATTACCTAGGCCTATAATATAGGCATTATAAGCAAATATCTATATATTATAGTATGTGTTTTTTTTTATTGTGAATCGGGCAGCTTATACATGGGTAACAGGCTTTAAAAAAACTAGGTAGGTACTTTTATTTAAACTTTAACGGACATACTCTTTTACATTTTCTCAAATATTTGTACCCTTAAAATGAAAATAAAATATTGTATATTACCTAGTTCACGACAAAAAGGTCACGTTTATACTAAATTATATGTATAATTGTATATTATATTATGTAAATACATGGTTAATGATTACGAGTGGGCCGTTGTGTTTTATCAATGGCCCATAATATTATTTTTGTTTTTAGGTTGTTTGAATGAAATCAATTTTTATATTATTATAATGTTGTGGTATCGACATTTTATTTACATGGGGCCATGGGGGTACTGACAAATTCGTATAATTATTAAATTATACAATATTTAAGCCCTCAGGGACTTAACATTTAAAATAACCTATAACCTACCTAACAAAATAAATGAAAATATTTTCAAATATATTTTTTATTATATTAATTTTATGTTTTAATTTGGCTTTAATTTGAATAAATTTGCCACTCCACTTCCCTTGCAGTGATTATATTTTTTAAGTTAACGTATTTTATTGTATAGTTAATTTTTATAACAGATAATTTATTTGTATAACTTATTAATATATAATATTTAATTATTTCATATGTAAAAAAACTACTAATACCTTACAGTTTTATTTAAAATTTTTTTAAATAAACAAGAACATGAACGTGGTACTTTAAAAAAAGGGAACTACTTGGTTTTTTACACATGGACGTTTTTACGTTGACTTCATATTATAATGAATTCAATTTTAAAGTAAACTTTCCGAATTCTGGATTTTGTAATTAGTCTCGACTAATTGGAGGGATGATTAAGACATTAATTTGGAAAATATAAATATATAAACATAAAGAAATTTGTGAACTACCCTCTCGGTCATGACGATATCAGACCTTAAATCAGAAAATACACTGTATATAAATGGCTTCTTTTAAGATTCAAGGTACGACTAAGAATAAGAAAATTATATCAAATTACAATTTTCAGGATGATCAGAAATTTTCATTACCAAAAATTTGAATAATTACTTAGATATTAATACTATATAGTATATACATTAAGTATACATTATACATAGTTTATTTCTGAAATTTGTAATTAATTTAAACTGAACTTCGTATAGGTACCTATAATCGTAATAATTATAATTGTAATCATGTAATCATTGTTACACATGTGATATTATAAACGTTACGAATTTAGGGTTTTCAAACTTTCTACACACATTAGTACATTACATACCTAGTACATACAATACTAATATGAAGTATTTAAATTGTGTAGCACCTACATATTATAGGTATTTACCTACATGTATCAGTAGGTAGCGTATTTAAGATGTTTACCCCTACCATGGCAATGGTGTATACAAATAGAAGCAGTTGCCACCTAGACATTTTTTTTTTTCTACAGTAATAATAGTCTAATAGTATCCAAATCAACAATATTCGATAAATTAATATTTTTGTAAAAAATTATGTTCAAATTAGGAATGATTACAGGCGGTGAGGACTGATAGCATGTTGATGTAAAATTAAATAATATAATTTATAACTAATAAATGAGACATGTACCTACATTTCGAACTATAATTTAGTTGTTTTCTTTAGTTTTTTAATATGAATATATGATTATATAAAAAAATCATTATATTTAAAAAAAAAATATATAATATATATTATTAATATTATGTATGATGGAAAATTGTTTGCTCTCTCCTTACAAATTCCTGCGGACGCCCTTGCCCCCTGGGTGTAATTACAAGAGATAATTTTATAATCTCTATAAAATGCTAAAAATATAAATTTATCTGTTTTTTGTTTATCAAGGATATATTATATTATAAACAAGATGTAACAGAAAGACCTGACAAATAAAATTACTTTTGTCTTAATTAATATTTAAAAAAAAAATTATTGTATATAGTTTACAAGTATAGTACACAATTTTATTACATTCATTTTTGGTCGATTTGTAAATCTAATTTAAAAATAATGTTTATTAAAAACGTTTAATTAAGTAAAGTACCTAGTTTAGTTTTTAAAATTATATATTTTTTTTTTAGTAAATTCATTTGAATCTAAATAACTTTTGGAATTTTGCAGACATAAGTAAATCCTAAATCAATTATTACCCATATAATGTTCATAATTTTTTTTATACGTTTAACTTGTATAAAACCTGTTACATCATGAAAATATATCTGAAAAATATAGATAAATAAATCTCTTATTAACATTGGCCGCCGTAGCTGTGTGCCATAGTGATTACTACGATTATAAATACACAGCTGATACAACGAGGCTCAAGTAAAATTATCCGTAGGTATACCAAAGACAGAAAATAACTGATCCTAAAACTATTTAATGTTGATATATCACAGCTTTAATTTATATAATATACTTTTTCTGTATCTTGATACTTAATATTCTCAAAAAATTATTTTTCTCAAGTACAGGAAAATATGTAAGTATATAATAAATATTCATGCTAGTACATATTATTACGCAGTACATATTTAGGATACTATATAAATAAGACACAGTAATTTATTTATGTACCTATACCGCCTATACCTACATTATGCTTAAATGTACATTAAGTTGTTAAATATTTTATAACACCAATTAATAATAAATTATATTTTGATGGTAGGTAGTAGGATAAACACAAAATAATTTACAACATTTTTTCTGAACAGATAATTTGATATAATTGCTATTATCATAAACACAAAAATATTTATAATTTATTCTATTTATGCGGTTGCATAAATATAATGGCTGAATCATCATTGCAGATAGGTCTGACTTATACAATTTGTGTATATTTAAATGTACAGCGAAAGTTTGAAATATAGACAAAATTCTGTATTATTTGTGTAAGGTGTAAAAATATAGTTAAGGTGTTCAATTTATTCAACAAGTAATTATAAAAAGTTTTAATATCGTATGATAGGTAAACACAAAACTCAGGTTCCGGCATCGATGGAATGCAAAACTATTTTTTTATATAAATTTTATTATACTCGTATCATAAGTGTTATGTTCTAATATAGGATAATATTAGGTACTATACCAATAATAGTAGTGCCAAAAACTTAGCTACTCGTGATTAATGCGATAATAACCGACAAGTAATAACCAATTATTGTTATCTACAACAGAATAATTGTACAGATAATTATTATGACAATAAATTGAATTGTCTCTACTAATGGTTTGAACATTATACACAAAAAACGTTTTCGCTCTAATGTATAGTACTTATAGTAGAATTGATGCCTTGCGAGATATAACCTATACACTTATTACAATGAAATATTTATTTTTATTTAGAGTGTAGACCAAATTTACTCAACAAATACATTATATAAATTGTTTATTAATGTATAAAACACTTAAATATTAATAGTCATTTTCAAGTATTTTAAAATAATAACTTTAAAGAAAAAGAAAATCAGAAAATTCAAAATGTATAAAATGTAATAATTATATTATTTATGTTTAGGGTACGGAGCACAACAGTAATGTTTAACAGTCCGAATTGTGAACCCACTTTCTCTTTTTATAGTTGTGATTATATTGTATAGAAATGACTAGTCTTTTAATTTTCATCATTGTGTTGTTTTTATTTTTAGAGAATTTGCAATTGTAATGTCAAAATGAAAAACTATAATCATGTAACAACATTAGAAAACAATTCTTCACTCGAGAAAATTGGAATTGGTGAACAGATGGAATTTTCACAAATTGGGGAAATTACATTTCCGCAAAATATTATATTAAATAATAAATAATACAAATATTTACAATCGGTTAGGTATGGTAAAATTATACTAAAAAGAGTCACCATTTGAAAAAAAGGGAAGAGCATCATTATTTTAAAATCATCTAATAATTATATCAAGATCTGCTATTATTAGAATCATTGTTGATGAACTTATCGCTAAAGTAATATTATCTATAAAGTAATATTACAATTCACATGGCACATACCTACTTGCATATATGATAGTTATAATTTATAACACAATATAAACTCAGTTCAATAACGTAATTAGTGATAACTATGAATATCAACGCTCAGTAATATAATAATATATCTGCTATATTATCACGCGATATAACAATATGGCAATATGCTACGTATATAAAAACATATATTATGTATAAATAAGTTAAGCGATTTACATTGTTTCTATGGTTATAAATGTTATGTCGATTAAAAATAAAACTATTATAAAATATTCACAACAGGCGTACACTGCAAAATAGTATTACTCTATTTTCAGGTATTTATTTTTGTTAACCAAACATGATTTTTTTTCTCAACCATTTATAATTAAAATAAAATTTCTATCAACAAGTAATTTTTATCGCTCTTTCAATACTTGATTAATTATTACCCGAAAGGTAAATACATTTTTCTGTTTCCTGCAAGAATAAAAAAATTAAGATGGTCGATGGTGAAAAGTTAAGACGTAAGATGATTTTTCCATATACATTCACATCTAAGGTTGTACAGTTTCCGTTCAAACTACACTTAAAGAAACATTGGATGTTTCCATGGTTCATTGGAGCAACTGTAATTGTTTCGCCCCTATTTTATCTTCTTCAGAAAGCTGCCAACTCTGAAGGTAATGTAAAGTTATGGGCGGAGAAAAGGAGGAAAGAAGAGGAACATTACAAACATAAGTGGGATTAGACAAGATTGTACTAACAATTGTAACTAAACAAATTGTATTTTGGTTAATTTGATACACATAAATAAATGTTTTTGTATACTATAATGGATTTTGTATCAAAAAACAAACTGTTGGGTTAGTTTTTATAAAAGGTATCAACATTTTTATGTCAAAGTATAGAAAAGGAACAAAGAACTATCTATAGTAGGCCAAATTCGTGACACTGCTTCCAGGCCAAGTCATTAATAATCAAATAGAAATACAGAAGTTATAACGATAGCAGAAAAAATTTTCATAAAATTATAAATGTTGGGAACACCTGAAAACCACTTAACAACCACTGTTTAGTAACTAGAATTGGCCATATAAGGACCAAAACGTAGCTCGTAAATTCGTCCGTGGCCATGGCTTGACCTTTAGTAACTTTTTTCTATCTTTATTAGTTTATTACCTACCTTTCTAAACGATATAATATGTTATTCAAGTAAAATAATCTATCTTATACATTTATGGGTGACTATTAATTAATATTAGGTATACTTGCCTATTCTAAGTTTAAATTTTATTTCCAGGTATACATAAAAAAATACCTACTACACAACTGCATCACTTATGTATGTTATTTAATTTGAGTGATTAATTTTATCGTTCTACCTTCATTTAACAAATTCGTTTTGATTTCGTAAATATTTATTAATTAAAAATATATTACAATACTCAACAGTTAATCAAATAATTAAACTAGCAAAAATTCGGTTATAATTTAAATTATAAAATCAATTTGTCCTTCGTCTAATGTGTAGCTGTGAGAAACTTGCCAAATATGTATTATAGGTTAACTCATGGCGATTGTATTTAGACACAGTATTCTACGTTTCATAACAATGTTTTTTTTTTGATAGAGAACCAGTCACGCCCGCACAGTTTCAATCCCAACAACGTTGTAAAACGAGTCGAACGACTATTTTAAAAACGATCCAATGTTTTTCTATACTCACTCGATAGAGATAGGTGGATTGAACGGATATGATCATGGTTACCGGAAGTATGTATCAGTAATGTTTAACAACCCATATCTTCCTTCCGGCTTTTGTATAATATAAAATCCAATAATGCAAAAATATATTTGTTTCTTCGAAAATAAGAAATCAAATCAAATGTTTATATTGTTTTTATAATAAACGGATAACTAACATTTTTAAATAATAGATTGGATTCAACTTTTAAATGTTTGAATACAACAACTTAAGGGGATGCCAAGAGCACACCCGTCTTACGCACACGTATACAACATAGCAAATTGCACAATCCATTTTTAATTTTTATTTTTTAAATTAGAGAGAATTTACTTTTAAAATTTAAAGTTAAGATATTATCTAGGGCATTTATTGATATTTTAATTTTAAAGCAATTTATGATAATTTTAAAATGTATAAATCATTTACAGTTCTAAAATGCTAATAACATATTTTTAAAATATCAATAAAAGTCTTCCGAGATGCCCGAAATAACAATCTTACCTTTAATTTTTATTATTGGTTAATTCACTCAAATTTTAAAAATAACAGAGTAAAATGGATTATTGTGAACGGATAATTTGTTGTTATACATTTATACAACACATGCAGGTGTACCTATCTCTTAATAGTAAATACGATACAAAATAATATTATTAAAAAAAATAAACGCATGATTGATTATTTTATCACACCATTTTTTCAAGATATATATTAAAAAAATAAACAATTTATTATTAATTTGTATGGAAAATAAATAATATCAATGTAAGCATATGTGATCATATGAACTTTGAATCACTATAAAACTATATAATACATAAGTAATAACTATACATTGGGTTAGAAAAATGTATAAATAGGTACCATAAGTAGTATACATACAGAACCGAAAAAGAACAATAATAAAGATATTCTTTATTATTTGAATTAACATGTAGCATGTAAACTAAATTTATACTTTAGTAAAAAGTAGAAATAAATACTAGGTCTATACAACCTAATTCTAAAAACAAATAGGTAATAGATCGTTATAATTTAATTTTTATTGTTAAAAAAGTTGATACAATATAGTCAATAATAATGTAAATGTGTATGTAAATAAATTAAATCTACTTGCAAAGTATGTCCGTAAAATAATATTGACACGCATATTAAAGACCAGAAATACAGTTACAATAAGCGCATCGCCCACTAGGTTTTATTTTTTACTGGGTCGTAATAGCAATATAATAAAATAATAAGTGGAAAAATCTCAAGACGTGCGTTATCTTTTAAACGTGCAGGCAACCGACTCAGTGATGTTGAAACCAGATCAAATTACGCCAGGGAACAGAATGAAGGTTCCTATGAAATTTAAGTAACCCATATTTTTTTGATTTAACTATATAGCACTGAACTAACAATTTACGTGTG
The DNA here is from genome assembly GCF_019925205.1 of Metopolophium dirhodum. Taxonomy (NCBI): domain Eukaryota; kingdom Metazoa; phylum Arthropoda; class Insecta; order Hemiptera; family Aphididae; genus Metopolophium; species Metopolophium dirhodum. Next base: position 18,003,292 of record NC_083565.1, on the reverse strand, counting down.
TTATATATTCATATAAAACATAATAATTATAGTTAATATTCGTGTTATAACAATGTTGATATTCTTAGTGTCCTAGGTACCTGAACAATATATTACATGATATTAATTTTTGCAATTCGTATAGTATCATAGTATAATAATAATGTAAATAGTAAAACGTGAAAATCATCGGGCACAAAAAATGGTTTTCTTTGACATTTGTCCCTCACGTTAAGCAATAGGTATAGCAAAACAAGTTAACGTAGATCAATCATAACTTAAAAATTATTTTTAGGAATTAACTTTAAAAGTTTAAACAGGTGCCTAAAATAAAAAAATTGTAGATATTCTGTTAAATAAAACTATTCATATTACATACTTATATTATTTTAACCCAAATATTAATTATACAATTTATGTGGTATATACCTATATGTAATTACAAAAAAAAATTATATTCATTGTACAAAGACTGTCTGTTATACCAATGGTATAATAATGGTAATGGTTTATAATGTTATAAGGGCTATATATATTATAAGTTATAACATAAAACTAATAAAGTAATAAGTACCTAATATTTTTATATAAGACTTTTTTCTTTAATAACGTTTGATGATTAAGTAGTCGATGATTAAGTATCACCCTATATTACTCACGATCTGTAAATAATTACTTTACAATACGAGCAACTGAGCAAGTGATTGTTTATATTAAATAGTCAAGAGTCAGAGTGAAGAACCCGTCTATTGGTCATTGATGGAACAACTAAATTACGTTGAGTTAGATGTTAGTCACTTAGAAGGTCACCAACGTACGACACCACCATGTTGTTCAATTTAAATAGTTTATCCGATTATAGATTTAATAATGCATGTTTGATTAAGGGTTTGATTCAAATAAATTACGTCAAGTTTATAAAATTTGTCATGGCCGTAAAGCATTTCGTTCGGTTATATTACAATTACCTATAATAATATTATATTTAAATAGTAAAAACAGATTAATAATTAAAATTGATTGTATACCTGTCTATACTTTTATAACAAACAAAATATAAGTTTTATAGTTTTGTTGCATGAATCTCCAAAAATAATATCATATTCATTCATTATATTTTAAAATTAACTAAATTCTAGTATGTTCTAATATTACAATATATACAGGTACAATTGTTTTTAATAAAATATGAACAATTGAAACATGTGTTAAATAATATCAACATTTCATAACAATATTAAAATTATCGGCATCCGATACTTTGTGCACCCTATATAGGGACCCATCTTACTAATACCACCGGAAATCCTCACGAATATCGGATAACATGGTTGTAATGGTGTATACCACGTATGTAATGAAAATGTGAAACTCTCATTAATATAACGTAACTGTGATAAGTTTAAATTTACTTGTTGATTTGTATAGAAAGAAAATAATATAAAATAATTAAATACAGGAATTTCCAGACATTTTTACTTAATATTTATATAGGTACACTGTTTAGTATTAGAACATGAACACAATCAGGAATGTATAATTATTATACGTATACTATTTATTTATTTATGTATACTTAAAACTGTTATGTCAGAACTGCAAATTTTGGCAACATGACAAAAAATTTAAAAAAAAAAATGGGGAAAAAGTTAGAGAATTACACCTAATATTTCAAACGCTTAATAAACAATATACTTTTTTACAATTATAATTAATAATAGTATAGTACTTAATACTATCTAAATATATGATAATTTTTAAATATATACACAATAATGATAATTTTAAAACATTATAATTGCATTAAAAAATAATTAAAATTTTAAAATGATAGCCAAGTTATAAAATATATGACGAGAAACCTACTTAATATATAATAACTAAAATACATAGTTTTTGAATATAAATAAATACCACCTTTATTTGTTCATACAATTGCAGGACAGTTACTGAAAATTACAATTTATACATTTTATTACTATTTAAAAAAATGTAACACACCCCTTGGACTTCCCCCTTTCAAAAATATTGTTATTAGCGATGTTATTATTATAATGTGTTCAGTGTTCACATCTGTTTTTTATCTCTCATCACGTTTTAGAGCAGAAAATTAGATTCAATCTTTGACATTAAAGCTGCGGGTTACTGGTATAAAATTTGATCTAGCTGCACTTACTAAAGAATTGAGAATCATTATCGAAAACCTGTGGGGAGATTTCAATACTCATGCAACACCAGTGTTTTCCAAATTAATTTTGTTTTTTTTCAAATTTAATTCAGAAAGGGAAAACCTTAGATACGTACTTGAAAATTTTACCAAATATTTATATTATAGTATTTTTTGAATATAATGAAATGTTCTAAATATTTGGACTAATATTAAACTACTTATAGGTACTACAACGAACTTATTCACACTATTCTACGGTACGCCGATAATAACTAGAAAATTATTAACTGTTACCTATAAAGTTGCATGCGATATTTTAGGCTGAAATTAGTTTAACCTATAGAATTAAGAAAAACACTTATAATTACTAAGATATTATATTATAATGTATTATGATTTATGACATAAACTAACTATAGATACTGATCGAGCTATAAATTTCACCCAACATTTTTATTTCGAATCAAATTTACTTTTGAATTATAAAGTTCAACAAAACCATTACATCCAACCACTACATTCAGAAAACATTGATCTGTCATATAATAAAATAACCATTAATATTTCCAGAATTATCTGTGAACGTAGTAATTAGTAATTACCATGAATTACCTATCTATATAGGTAAGGTATATAGACAGCCATATGCAAAACTCTTGACTCAAATTCTTACGAAACATATAACTTAAAAAATGTTCGTTCAAGACTAATCGTAATAGTACTTTTTTAAAATATATTAAATTTAAAAAAATAATATTATCTTTCAATTATTCAAACTTTTATACCTAACATAATATAGGTAATAAAAAATTATATAAATATATAAAGATCTATAACAATCAAGCGGGCAATCAAGCTTGTTGACATTTATTCAAAGATCTCCGATCAAACATAGTTTTTTATACACTTAAAGAAACTTTTGAGATAATCCTAGATTATCAATCTATTCAATAAGAATAGTGTAATGAAGCTTTTTGATCACTCCTTCAACCCAAAACTTATCACAGAATAAATATCACAGGATACCTACATATCGCCTAATCGAGAATCCATAATATTAAGGATATATAATATATAATATATACACATTAGGGAAATAAAAAATAATTGTAATTTTTGTAGAAAATACTTGAACCTGAAATTAACAATAAAATAAAATGTATACCTCTATGCAGTTTATTATTATTATCATTATTCTGATTATTATTACTTCTATTATAATATATTACACGGAATAAACAAGCACCAACACAACAAAAGATATATGAACATTGAACAATAAACAGTTGTTGAAGTTGTCACCAAGCAAGTATATCCACAATAGTTTTCGTAGCTACTCAGTGGCGTAATTTGGTCACGTTTGTGTGTGTGGGGGGGGGGGGGGGGGGATTAGAAACGTTTTCCACCAAAAAAAAAAAATTTAGTGTATATTATAAAAAGCTCTCAGTCTAGTCATTGTGATATGTAATCTGTATAATTTAAGGAGGGTAAATGTATAAATGCATGCATACATGCAAATAAATAATTACATACTATTTAATAAAAATTTTAATGTACTTTTACTAGTAAATAATCTGCGTAAAATATACTCAAAATTACAATCTTCAAAAGATTATAATCTTGGAACTAAGTCCGACCGACAAATTCTGATTGTACCATTGAGCTTAACTTGTTGAAATATACCTATTATTTAAAGGTTTCCGAAAAAAATTCCCAAAAATCGAGCTAAACTGCATTATTTCAATATATTTGTGCAATAATGATTAGTATTTATTGCGAAGTAATATTATCTTAGTTACAGCTCCTATTGGGGATTTGGGTTTTTTTTGTTGTTTTTATAAAATATACTATATATTAGTACCAATAAATAATAAATAAAAAAAGTGTTATAGGGGTGAGGGGGGAGGGGGGACGCGACACCCAAATACCCCCATAATTCCGCCATTGGAACGACTAATTACCAATTGTCCTTATCAATTGACAGGATTCAAGAAATAAAAATTTAAAAAACTGTTCAAATAAAAATACGAAAATTAAAATAATACAACAATTGTGCATATACTAGTGTCATTATACTTCGCAAAAATAGTTTGAATAATAAATATATACTAAGAATTTTGCACATAAACATGAGATAAAACTGGGATGACATTAATCCAGCAGCCATTCAACTACAACTAGATAACTCAGAGGATGTCAGATGACTCAAACATCTGAAGCCATACATTTAATAAAATATTATATTAAATAAAGTAGTCATTTTATTACAAAATGTAAATCCACAAATGTGCATGTATACGGAGTGATCCATTTAACGTACACTCTTTATTTCAGAAAACATATTTTTAATATATCATTTTAAGTCGTAAGAAAGCCACAATTTTGGAAAAAACATTTTTTTCGTTATCAATATTTAAGTTTTAATTTCATATTTCGAAGCTGAATATTATTTGGAGTATATCAATCTATAAAAATCAAATTTCCGAAAAATAGTTTATTAGTTGTTATAAGTAGGTGTTTAAAGTTCGATGAGCGGAGTAGTGGATTTGCTGTACCACTCCACTCATCTATACTTTAAATACCAAAATTATAATTCATAAGTAAACTACTCGTTCAAAATTCAATTTTTATGTTGAAGTATCTCCAAAAAATATTCTGCTGTAGCCTTTGGAAAAAGAAATTAAAATGTATGTTGTCATTAAAAATAGTAAATTTTTTACTGACTTGAATTTATGTAAAAAAAAATGCATTAATATAAAATAGTTCCATTTTTTTTAAATATTGGTATCAGCCTACAAGAGCCTACCTAACTACTTTTAATTATTTTGTGTTAGGGGAAATTACCTTAAAGGCATTTATTTATAACTTAAGGGCCGTTCTTACTAAGTCTGGTTAAAGTTAACCAACACTTAACCGGCCGAATTCTGCTGATAATAAAATCTGTTATCAGTCGGTTAGCGTTAACTGACACTTTGCCGGACATTGTAAGAACTGCCCTTAAATTAAAAATAAATGCCTGCAAGATAATTTCCCATAGCACAAAATAATTAAAGGTAGTTAGGTAGGTATGGGGGGTGAAAAAAATCACTACTTATAAGCATCGATAAGCACATTATTCTGTGTACAATAAACATGGGTTATTTTTATTTTTAAGATTTGATAAAAAGTCACTTATTTCATGACTAATTTCAATAATTTCATCCATACAATTTTTTGTATTTTTTTCCTAACATAACTTCCTTCTTTCTTTTTAAACATTTTTTAAAACAATGATAATTTATTCTGGGTAACTATTAGTTAAGCAATAAGTTTAGATGTTGAATGATTATTTGGAAACTAAAAAAAATATTATAATGATCAGTTTGTGATTAATTTGTGATAAATAGATGTAAAATGTATGTATCTACTTAACATATAACAAATTATTTTTAATTTTTTGTGAACCTTATATTAATTTTTAAAAATAAACAGTAACATTTTTTGTTTTTTCTATATTTTATTTGTTCTCCTTGTCTTAATAATATATACTTTTATAATTTTATCTCTAGACATAATTTAGTTTTATTTTATTTTGGTAAATTAAATACCCATTATAGGTAACACCCGAGGTAACATTACTGACATTATCTAGGTATAGGTATGTCATCATTTAATAAGGTTACTAAATATTATTAACATAATAGTCAAGACCATTAATAGTTTAATCTATTAATACTTAATGGTACTTAATATAAATGTAATAACTCGTGTAATAACTAGAAAATCTAAGAACAATATACTATCATTAGAGGAAAATATTATGTTTATTTGTATACATTTATTTATTTTAACATTGTGCCATGTATTTAATTCAATGGTTAAAATACAAGCATAGGTACACTGATAAATAATGAAAATTACCTTGTATTTTTAACTGTATACCAAGATAATATAACTTCAATATAACTTTTATTTACATTGTAGAATTCAAAAATATTTTTATCTAAGTAAATATTAATTTAAAACTATGTATTTTTACTTATTTATTTATGTACTAAGGAATTTTGTTTTTATTATAACCTAAAAAGATAAATTGTATGTACCCTTCGTGTACAACTTAAAAAAAAATATGGATACCAACTTAATTATAAATCTGTGCAATTAGGCAGTCTTGGGTAATATTTTGAATACAGCATTCGGAATACTTTTTAAGCAGATATTTAAAATACTTTTAAAATAATATTCCCAAAAGTATTCTGAACAACTGTTCCGAATATTTATTAATACTATCTTATTCCAATAAAAAAAATACTTTTTATTTACAATAATAACTTTTTTCGTTGTTTTTCTGGAAATTTTAACAATATTAGATGTACTTACACATTTTAAAATGTTAAGTCAAGTATGAACAATTTAAATTATATTAAATTTAGAATTATTAAATTATATAATATGTTAACCTCGATGTTAACTCCAATTTCAATTTTTTTTAAATACTTTATTTGGAACACTATTTTTATGAAGTATTTGAATCAGCATTTGAATACATATTTAGAATACTATTGTCATAAGTATTCGAGTATTTATTCCAAATTTTTTTTAAAAGTATTTTATCCAAGTCTGCAATTAGAGTAATCTGTATAGTAATGTAGTAAACCTCAATATCAGATATTTTAACATACGTGCGGTTCTTTAATTAAAATTAACTTATTTTAACTTAAGATTCACCACCTAATAATTTTAACAAGTATAGGGAAAAGTAAAATGTGTGATTATAAAATATTTTGATGCAATACCACTGATGTCAGGCAGGTATCCACTATTTCACTATGATTTTACTAAACATATAAACGCATATAAATTATCAAAAATAATCTTACCTTGAGTTTTTAAACGTATCCAGTTAACCAAAATTGATTCATTATAATCATTGGACAATGTAAATATTCTTGCCGGAGCCACACGGCTAAGGAATTTTCTATTAACTTTAACACGAACCTAAGCAACTTCACTATAAACCTAACATTAAACAATTTGAAATAGACACAAACGAGAAAAATTAAACATTTTCAACAATAATTATTAAATTTGAAAATAAACTATAAAAAAAGAATAAAGAAAATTATATTAACACACTAGCGCGAGACGCACGGCCCGACTGCAAATGATAAAAAAAAAATGAGAAACAAAAACATAACGGGTCGTTCACAGCTGCATTTTCAGTGTCGCCAAATGTGTTAAGCACCTCCATAATTATTGTACTACACACCTCTTTTTCATATTCATGCACAATAATAATATATTATTATGTATTTTAAATTTTTATTATACTATAATAATATTACTCGTTCTAGATTATGGGAGTATGGGAGTATGGGACACCTTTTAATGCTTATTTTTAGGTATTGTTTAAGTTTAAAATAGCATAAATTAGTTAAATATTCCAAACTAGACTTGATCATTGACAGTTTCGAAATTTAAAAATGGAAGGGGAGCAAAGCCAAAATATTAAAAAATAATATTATAATAATTAATTTGTATGTTATTTTAATGTTTTGATTACAGCTAATGGTGGGGGGCATGACCCACTGCCCCTCCCCCTTGGCTACGCCAATGCTTATTGATATAATATTGAATATGGATTATAACCAGTATAGGACATATTTCAGTTTTATTGTTTTCAGTTCATTGAACACAGTGCCGTAGCCAGAGGGGCACTAGGGGCACGTCACAAGTGTCCCCCCGACATTTTTTTTTTTTTTTGGTTTATTTTATTATATTTTTGAAAAAAATTAAAACTTAAGGCTGTATGATGCAAGCCTGCAAAAGTCACGAAAAGTGATATTTTTTCAAAATTAAAATTGGACTTCTGAAAGTATATTTTTTTCCACTTATTGGTCTATATGTACGAAAAAACGACCAGCTTTTCACAGCCTTAATATAGTTTTTTATTCTTGTTTGTAAATTTTCATGATATTCGAACTAAAAATGAAATGTTTTGCTTACAACACTTATTAATATAATGATATATACTTATAATTTATATTAATGAATACATTAACGTATGGCTTACAGTAATGTAGTGTATTGTTATATTAATCGTATAGGTATTACCTACCATTGATAGTTGTTAACATAAATATATAGTCATAAAAAAAGTAGATACACATTATGAACAAAGGGGTCATAATTAGATATTCTACTATTCTAGCATTGCAAAAGCTAGAAAAAAAATTGTCTAGCCATGGCACTGATTAAACATATTATTTAACTTAATGATAATAAGTTTTGTTATTTGGTATTCCCCAATTATTTAGTAATAGCATTGAGTATAGATAGTACTATGTATACACAATGGTAATATAGTTACCTTAATATTAATGGCAAATATCATAAGGCTATAGGGTAGGTATACCGTCCAATTTTTTCCATTTAACTTAATCGGTCCAGAAATTTGTCAAACATTTTTATAGAACTACATTTAGTTAAATAAACTATGAAATTGTGGTTGGTGTCCATTGGGGTCTTGATTTATATTACAAGTTTCAAAGTACGTACCTACCTATATATATCTGCCAATTAATTGATAACATTTTTAATTGTGCGATAAAAAGCTGCAGGAAAATTCAATAAAAAGTTTCCAATAAATGAATCACACGTCATTGTAAAACCAATGCATTCGTCGCTTTGCTCGGAATCTAGTATAAGTACCTACATGGATAAAGGTCGAGGCTATAGAAGCCATTAAAGATATACACAAAGATTTATAAAAAAATAAAAACATTTTTTTTTTTTTAATTTTAGTATATTTAAATTATACTTGAAATTTGTATACCTAATTGGTATTATTTTTTTTTGTTATTATTTCTTTCACAGAATAATAATGGGCCCCGCTGAGCAGATCCACAGTAAACATAAATATACATGTCTGCAGCTTATTTAAAATAAAAACATATTATTTTGGAATATTTATTTAATATAAATATATTATTATCACTCCTACTTATAACGATTTCGTGAGTCATCAATAATAGAAATAAAAGCAGTATTTGACCCTTTTCCGACATTTTTAAGTCGCCGATTATAATGCGTGAATAATTTATTTTTGCACCAAATATAAAGCTGGCAATGTACATACCTGATATCTACTTAGTACTAACTATAGGTATGTACTTACTATTATATTTCCTTATACAGTTTAATAAAACTTGTTCGGGAGGTTTATTGTGTTTAGAAAGAGCTGAACAAAATTAGGAACATTTTTGTGATAACTGTTTTAAAATTGACTAAAGCTGCTATACATGTATAACCGGTAATAGGAAAAAATACAACTGAAAAAAATCAATAAAAATAGGCAAATAAAAAAAAGCAAATGACATAGGTGTTTGTTTTTTAAATAGGTATTAAAATTGAAATATTTTTAATATTCAAGATTTAATTAAATATCTATACCATACAAAACAATATTTTTACTTTATCAATGAAAATATATACATTTAAATATTAATGTATATGTTAAATACTTATTTTATGGCGTAGCCCTATATCCCCCTCCACTTAAAAAAAACAAATCTGCTAATACGTAGGTACCTATATTAAAAGGTTTTATTTCATATGTTAATTTTGTTTTAACTATTTCTTAACTCGACGTTAGTCATGCCAGTGTCTATATTACACGTCTTTAGTCACATAGTGCTGTTTTCAATCACGTTACAAGTTTCAAAAATAAAAACCATGGTATCATACATTTTTATTAATTTTATATTATAAGGTATATTCAAACAATTGAATACTGCATATAGTTTTTACAGTTCATAATTTTACTAGCCCTCCGGTCTAGTACAGTTTATAATTATATTTATAAAAAAAAATTTTCATTACCTACAGTTATTTTCTTTTTAAATTAAATTATTAAATTATGTTTTAGATTAACATATTGAAAGGCGCCTGAGTCTTAACTCGTTAAAAATATTTTACAATTTTAACATAAACAAACGTAGGTCACATATATAGGTCATGTAATGTTGTTATTACCTATACCATCTGCAGTATTGTTTTTTTTCAAGATTTTTTCTTTTAATTCTTATATAACCTGACTTTGCTACGGGAAAAAATAAACAAACATAAAATACGGCGCCATACAGGTGTATCTTGGTTTTATAGTGTACTTACCTATCAGTTCACTTGTAAATTAGCATCGGTATACCACGGTTTGTGAACCACTTTGACCGAGATGGCCGATAGGAATAATCCACCTGTTACGGAGTGAATATAGCACTTGGTATATTTTTTAACGTAGTACAAACTACTCTCTAAACTTTCCTGATTTAGTGATATCTCAAAAAACAATTTCGAATAAAGAAAATTGATAATCATAGTGGTTGTAACTTACTTATTCTATAATCACAGAAATTAATTTTATCCATCGAAAATATTATATTAATATAAAAAAAATATAAGTAAAATATGTCTATGATTTTATCACGTAGTTCCATGATTTGAACAACAGATATATGATGATATATATATCATCATAGATATTAAATACTTAATAATAATAGTTAATACCTATTATTATTGAATAACTTATTTTAAGTTTAATATCTATACGTATATTAAATATCATTGATTTTACTAAAGTCGCCATGCCTGCAATAATATTTCATACTTTCGCGGACATTTACACGGTACGCTCTGTACGCTCGGCACATCACGTTTAGCTCCGTTAGTTTAAAAATTAGAGTGAATTGACCCCTTGTAAAGTTTAAAGTTTAGGTTATTATCCAGGGTAACTTATAGGATTTTCGTTATGTTTTAATTTTAAAGCTAGTTATGAGTATTTTAAGATGTACCTACAAACAATTAACAATTTTAAAATACTCATAACTCGCTTTAAAATTAAAATATAATAAAATATAATTTTGTTCAAAATGTTGTTGATGAATTTTAAAAAAAAATGAAACTTAGTTCTCGTTTTAAAATTTCATGATCTTAAGCTATATTTATAAAATGTTTTTACTTTTTTAAGTATTAATTGTATTAATTAAATAATAAAGCGCATTATTTATATGTTATATATTTTACATTTTATTAGAATTTGAACTTTACTTACTTTTATTTATTTTATAAATAATTATATAGTTAAGATAAATTGATAAATTGATAAATACTAATAATACTATTATTATTTGTATAATTACAATAATACCTATTATGCTACGTAAACTTACATGTAGCAGTTAACAGGTTAACAGAAAGGTCAATATTGTTCAAAAATCATTGCCGAAAAAATACAGTGTCCCCCCTCCTTGGATTTTCGAAGATGGACGGCCTTGCTTATTGGTATTATATAAACAAAACAATTATTCAGTTTTGACTTTTGATAGCCAACACGAGATTTCTGTGTGAGCCACCCTATATAGTGGTGGAAATTGGAAACCCGTAGCAAAGAACACTCTCTGAGTCTCAAGGAATGCGTGTTTACAATTTGGTGTAATTGATTCAATAGTTTCTAAACCTATAACATATATGAACCCTTAAGCCCCATGCCCACAACGTCCATTCAATTGTATACACATAGATGAATAAATGTAACGCAAACAAAAATAATAGAGCTTCTAATTTTTTGAAAGTAGTTGGTATTTACAGTTATTGTACCTAAATAATAGTGTATGTTTGTTTTAGTTAATTAGTTATCACCTACTTATATATTATTTTAAACTCTGACCATTGTTTCTTGCTAGAATACCTATATAGTCTATACCTATATGCCAAATGGGTATATTCCTACACATAAAATATATTATGTTGCAGACAACATTAAGATTATTAAATTATTGTCAAATGTCAATGCATTATTAGGATTATTAGGATACAAGTTGGTATATCTACGTAAAAATACTCAATTTTCCTCATTCCCCTAATAAATTATAATGTCTCATTAAGAAAAGTGACTCGACGTTATTTGGACCATTGATAAATTATTAGCAATATTTAAATTTAAACTATGTTTATTGATTGGCAAAATATGGACAGTAACAGAAATAACAAATAGGTATACATTATAATAATAACAAATGTCAATGACAGTTTACCAATCGCAGCATAATAATCAGAGTATAAAATATATTAATTAGTAGGTATTACCGTTTATGTAGGTACTGTTAATTTAAAATTTACAATAATAAGTCAAGGATACATCTAAATTGAATTGTAAAAGTATAAATAATAGTATAATACTTACTTTTATTGAGCAGTTGAGCATATAAAACTGTATACGTATAAATAGGTAACTAGTACCCATAAAATGTTGCTATTTCCTACGCATAAATACATAATATAGTAGTATTGACTACATATATTATATTATATTTATCGTTATGTAAATACAATAGTAGTTCTACGTCTTTTTGGACGTATAAGGATTTTTTTAATTTCAAACACATACTCAATTGTGTAGTACCTTCCTATATTATAGTTAAATATTCATGTAACTAGTTTTTTTTAAATATTTTAATTGAAAACGTATGGAGTTTATGACATATAAAGTATTTTGTTCTGTTTTACAACAATTATCATAAAATAACTAAATCTTGCACTTTTATAATGCTTCTACGATTTCGGGTTTGACCACATTATCGTGACTCGTCACTCATGAGCCACCAACAATCGGCTGCCACCACTATTATTATATGCTATTATTATTATTATTTGTCCACGACAACGCCGACGCATGTTTTTTAGGTCAGCTATAATCCGTCCGCCGTTGCCGTGTGTCTATAGTGTTAAAACCGCGGAACATGACATAACCCAAGAGTCGAATTTCCGAATATAACAGTGTTTATACTCTAATAACGTCTATATAGATATAAGACTACAACTGTAGTATATATGACGTCTGAGCGTATAATATAATATTATATACTATATAACTACCTACCTACCTACCTACCTAAACGCCAAACACTGACATCGGTCAGTGTCTCTGTGTCTGTCGTCAATTAGAAAATCGAAATGTGTGCCACTGCCATGCCAGTTAGTGTGTTAGAATAACGAAATGTTTACGGCACGTTAATAATATTATAATAATGATTTATGACGCCACCGTGGTCGGACTAAATTTAGCCTGAGGTGTGAAAACTATTATGTGTGTGATACAGAGGTTCCCAAACTTTTTGATCACGTAGGTACTATAATTATTATACATATCCAGTATCCACATGTGTATTATGTAGGTATTTTCGTATTACTGAATTAGTCACGTACGGGGTACCACTAATGAGTAACACAATATTATGAAAAATGATATATCAGTAAAATATTACTAATTACTATATAATGTAATTACTATATAATGTAATCTAAATTACTTCTGACTATTGATTGTTATTTACTCATAAAAATTATATTCATCGTTCCTAATCGTTTGGCAACGGAATTATACCGCCTGGCGCCTACAATTTATAATTATTTATGTAAACACATTTTTTTTTAAATTTACTTCTCTTAGTACCAACATGTATACTATCAGGTCAAGAGTAATATTATAGTGCAAGTACCTGGTACATGTTGTATAGTTTGGGAACCTCTGGTGTAGTGTGTATAATCAGCGAAAAAAATTGGACAAAACAAGGTAGCCCGGTAGCCGGTAGGAGGTATAGAATTACGCGTACCGCCGCGCCGGTGTATGCGTTGATAGGAATAAGTCGATACTAGCTATTTATATAATATATAATAACAAAAAAAATAAGCGTTAATTTACCATATTTTGTACAATTTCGTCGTCAGATGAGAGACTGGCACGTCACATAAAACCATAAAATATCAATAATATAATATAGCTTACAGCCTCTAATCTCTATAATCTACACGACTCTACCTACATGGCTACATGGCTTCATATACTTATATATTATAAATCGAAATAGGATAAAAAAGCTGTATATACAAAAAAGCTACGGATAAAATCAACAGATACAAAATACATGAAATAAGCTATATGCTCTAACAATGTGTCTCGTTGAGTGCGACCCACATTCAACTTTTTTTATACATTATATTTTTGTGTTAAAACAATTTAATATACAATTTAGAAAAAAAAATTATCAATAATAATGAAAATAAGTGTAACAGGTTATTTATCTGTATTACATATTTTAAATTCCCCTATAATATTATTATATAAAAAAATAGTAGACCATGATAAACTATAAATCGTCTGACTAATTAGACTAATCTTATCGCACCGTATCTTAATATTACTATTTACTATTATTGTTGTTTACCAGAAATCAAAGTATTAGAAGGAATCAATTTTTTGAGAAAAATTATGCCACCGGAAGCAACAGGTTTAGTCAATTATTTTGATACCACTTATGACCACTGGTCTTACAGGTGTGTTAGGTATAATTGCATAAACCAAATAATACTATAAAATCAACTATTGTACATCAGACTTCGAAATATTCCATCACGCTACCATCAACGAGAAATGTCCATAAAATCACTCTTGACAGTTTACATCAAATCAAAAACAAAACAAAAGGAAAGAACCATAATTATTATTGTTTTTAAAAATTAGTTGATCAAAATCATCCTTCTGTTTGGACTTAATTAAAAATAAAATTAGATTAGAGTTGTATTCGGATGAAACAAAATTAGTTCAATTTACAGTTTACCTAGACAATTTAAATCTCAAACAAAACATAAAAACGTATGAAAACATAAAATCAAAATTATTTAAAATATGTAGTGATGCCACGATGGTTCAAACTTCAAACAAACGAACAATATTACGAATTATTGACTATTTCTAACACTATACGAGCGTTCTAATTATTATTGGTTATTCATTTTCCATTTTACTATTACATAATAACTTTTAGTCATAAATTTGTAAAATAAATAATAATACATTGTATTAAATATAGTCTTACCACATAAATATATTTATAGAATAAATAAATATATTCTGTAAAAAAAATTTGAAAGTGACGGACGCGACGAGACACTTGCTGTGCCTACAGCTTATTTTGTGTCTTTATTTTGTCCAGTTTATTTTTTGTAAATTACTTTTTACTATCCTACATTTATATAATTATAAAAATAAATATATAATATGTATTGTAAGTATATATTGGTATAATTAATATATAATATATTATAATATTACAATGTATCTAGACACCTATAGTATGTAATAATAATAATAATTCTTAGTAGGTATCACTGTATCAGTGTATCACGAATTAGATATGATATTATATACAATAATCACGAACTAATATAATAATATAAAATATTATCTTAATTCGTGGTCGGTATTTTACCATACCTGTGTAAAACGATTGCAGATACCATACATTATATACAATGAATACATATAGGTACTGATATACCTACGTCCTACGAATAAGGTATACAGTATACACAATATACTATTGAACCATGTACTATGTCCACTGTTCAGTGACTTGCAGTCCAAAACATACATTTAGATTGTTTTTTTGTATTCGTTTCACCGTGTATAATAAATGTTATCGTCAATGTCAGAATTCAGTGGTTTTCAGTAATGACGCCGGTCATTATATTAACAAAGTTTAATATTCGGTTAGACAGTCAATGTTGCTATAGCTATATTGATTAGGGCTACAACCTATTTGTGCATAATTTACAAACTGCAGTAGAAACTTTATTTCAAAGAAATTTAAGTTATTTAATATTTAACCACGTATATAGAATGTACATAACCTACGTTTCTCTACATTTTCGAATTAGTCATTACTGATGGTGGAAAATTATTATAGTCATACAACATTTCCCTTCACCCTTTATACGGCTTAGGACTTTGCATTTAGTCATATTCTGGTTTCATAGGCTGGCGGGTTTAAAAATGTTTCCAGAAATATTTAACTATTAGCATAGCTTCTTTAGCAGGTCATTATTTACAATTTTTTTTGATTAAAAAAAAAAAAAATTTAAATTACAATTACTTTTACAAAGTTATTAATATAATTTTAAGTACCTACCTAGGTACATATTTATTATTTTGTGGTAGGTACGCGTTTGATTGAGATTAAAGCTTGTCCAACACGAGTGCCGAGCACAGTAATCGCGACTATAACGTTACTGATAGATGACAACTGAAGGGAAACCACGATTGAAAATAATTGTTATGCTTTAACATTTAAGAGTTACCGACTACTGTCCTGTCTCGTTGTAGTAGTGTGGGACCCGCCTAAAACACCTTGTACACCCAAAACTGTATCTACAAGCTGGTTTGTAGAACCCCTCTTATTAACACTAAATACATACATTGAATTCCAATATTACTTTTTATATTTTTAATTGGAATGACAAAAATCTGAATATTAAAAACTTCAAGAGATTGTGGTAAATAGGATAATAATAAAAATGTAACTCGGTAATAATGAGGGTAGAGCAATTATTAAACTAGCTTAAATTTTAGATATTAATGACTTAACGGGAATATGAGATGTATTGGATATCGTACTATTCATACTGTTAAGAACCCCTGGCTATATTAGTTAGTATATATATATAATAGTGTATAATATAATATTGTACGACGGCGACTGTCTGGAATTGCTGCGACAGCAATTCCAGGCAAGCGCTGGCTACAGGCACGGCTCGTATAGCAAGCCGTGCCAGTGGCATTTCAGAGCAGTAGACGGAACATTGTGATTCGCACCAGAACATTATATTTGTCAGACCATTTTTTATAAAACATTAAATAATTCATTAAGTGCATTGTAAGTTTTTCTTTTCAAGTTAAATATAGAGAGTAGTAATTAGTTCGAAAGTGTTCGTTGTTTTTATTTGTGCACGGACCTCCAGGGAGATCCGTAACAATACTACATGATATAATATGGTATATTATAATGATTTGAATCCAGAAAA
Source organism: Metopolophium dirhodum (assembly GCF_019925205.1). NCBI lineage: Eukaryota > Metazoa > Arthropoda > Insecta > Hemiptera > Aphididae > Metopolophium > Metopolophium dirhodum. The sequence continues at coordinate 17,986,245 of NC_083565.1, read as the reverse complement.
CCGTCGACGTGTTCAGCCCTGAAAACTCTATTCTTAACTTTTTTCTTAAATTAAGAGAGCTGCAAAGTTGATCGATAGCTCATTAAAAAGGGGTAATCAAGTAGATACAGAATGAGAAATTTAAAAATTTAAAATAAATTAACTTTATAGCCGTTAAGAAAATAGTCAATTTTAGCTAGATTTTTCTTTTTTATATATTATATTATAATACGTAGTTCAGATCTCCGAAACTGGAAAACGGATTTTGTTGTTTAGGGTCTTGTTAGAATCACATGGCTGATGGCTAGGATATAAGTGGTTTCAGACCTTTATCTTAAATGGTTAATTTACTACAGAGTGTCAGAGTATAGGCCATTAAAGTTGTAGTGTTATACACTTGTAGTTTGTACATCATAAAAAAACACTTATACATATTATGTATTTAGATAAGAATTAAGTACCAAAGTTTGTTTAAAATTTAAGAGGGGTAAAAAGTAAGAAGAAATAACTTAAGTTCCGTAAAAATAGTACAATACTATAAATAATAAAAAGGGTTAACATTTTAAAAACAAAAAAAAGTTCGTTCTGGTTCAGACAATTTTCCATTTCTGGCACTGCCTAAAGTACAACATTTCGTTTAATCCTATTTTAATACAATATAGATATTAATATTATACATACCAACACCTACTTAATAATTCTCTAAAAATCAAAAAAGTGTACTTACATGCAGACCACAACTTGGCAAGCGCTTTTTCCTGCCCACCAATATTCTGTACATTATTCTCATTACATAAATGATAAATATAAAAATTGCCTGTTTTGTTAATACATTAATAATAATTTACCTATAACTAGGGAATATCAATATTTTCACTGAATCACTCATAAATACCTATTCACTATTGTATTACACTGTATAATATAGTGTATGTGTATTACTATTTTTTCATTTTATTAATTGTTATACAATAGCAAGTAGATTTCCCAACCTTTAGCGTCCACCTATAGCTGAAATGCTGAATATTGCGACGATGCTGGAAACAAGTACCTAACATCAGTTTGAACAAATTCGATTGATTCACCGATTCACGCAATAAAGGAAATAGTAATCACTTTGTGCCTCTGTAAACGTTTATTCATAATTATTATAATCTGGTACCTATTCTGATAAACAAATAACAATCAACAAAGGTCCGTGTTGTTCCGTCTAATGACACCTCGTAAATCGTAATGTAGTATGACGTATGTACTAATGTCTAATATACTCCAATGTAGTAGTAAATACTAAATAGGTACTAATAGTAATCTTTAATCTATGAATGTATTATGTAATATGTGGTAATGTAGTAATGATCAATGTACATTGTACGATGTGTCGATGTGACGATGCACCACTTTACGTCTGTACCAGCATGGTACATGGACATTGATCATATTTTGATTTATAGATTAAATAGACCTTATACTAGTAGTAATAGTTGTACGTCTTATAAGTTTTTTTTTGGCACAATAAGCCGATAAGGTCCATAATTATTATTTGTTACACAGAAATACACTGCATAGACATTATACTAAGGTGTAAGGTCTATGGAAATCACAGATTTATAAAATAAAAAAATATTTTCATATATCTGTGATGGAAGTACAGAATAATTTATTTAAATCTTTGAATATTCTGTTGTTATATTATGATAAGTGGTGATACTCTGTTATCACGTCCACGTGACTTCGGTGCCCAATGACGGAACCGAACGCGGATCGTATGATCCGGGAAGCTGCTGATTCGAGTAGCGTTTTTGTTGGCACCGCCGTTGCAATGTTTTTAAACGATGCTTATCATTTATCAATAACGGTACTCGACGTTCGGACAAAAACAAAATATAAAACCAACTGGCAACTACCAAGTGGACTCGAAACCGAAAATAAAATATAAAAATAAGTTTCGGTAATTTGTGACAAACCCGATTACCGTTTTATTCTTGTCTTATTTTACTGTACAAAAAGTATAAAAATGTTGTTCCTCTATGGATCTTTCACTAATTATCCCAGTCAACTCATGATGGCGTCTATAATTCTGGTCTAGTGCATCAAAGTCCAACTTTTACAAGTGCGTTAATCACAGCATAGTTGAAGATACTGTTGAATTTTAATATATTTTTGCACTTTGGTGTGTCCAGATCTCTGAGGAGAAATCCCATGGACCATGGATTCGAGTAATGCTGCGAATGTATCAGATGATGAAGAATCGTTTTATGGCGTTTTTGTGGAATCTGACGTTGACAACAGTAGTAAGTTTTGTCATAATGCTTTTTTGGTTCAAACTATTTTTTATTTAAATTAATACCATTGTTTGAAACCATAGGCACTCCTAGAGTGTTCACTAATTTTCAAGAAACACTTTCTGCAGTCAAATCCAACAAAACCTCCAGATTCAAGCTGTTCAGATCAGCAACTGAAGCTGAACAATTTAGCGTTTTTGGGCAAGAATTACCTATAAAACAGATAGAAAAAAGTACACCTAATGTATCTACTAGTTTTACTTTTAAGTCTCTAAAATCTGAAGATCTGGTTGCATTTCGTCGTCTAATTGAAAGCGGAGAATTAGATAAGGTGAAACTGGCTGTGAATTCAAATCCGAGGTTTCTTGTTAGCAGTGGTGATACACCATCAATAATTCAAGTAAAATATTTTAAAGCTATATAATATGTTAGCTACTGAACTATATATTATATACTACCTATGAGGTTCTATTATTAATAAACCTTTTATTTTTTATCCTTTTCACTGCTACACTGTTTATGCTCTGCAACGTCCTATGCTGTATATGCTATAAAAATAACATTTTTTTAAATTTAAATTTAAATTTGAAGTCTATATGGTTTAATTATTTAAGTTTAAAATAATATGAGCAAGGTTTTCCTTAAAATTGTACCGTTACCGACAAACGGTAATATTATAAAATACAGAATCTTAATAGTATGTCTGGAGCAGTTAATGGTATAAATGTTTAGACGTAATAATACGACTAGAGCAGTGAAAGGGTAATTAACACTTTTTGGATATATTAAAAATAAATAAAATTTAAGTGGAAACTATTTTATTTTCTCATGTAGGTATCTAATTTTGTTCTACATTGTTATAAAATAAAACAATTTTTATTTTAAATATAATTTATATTTACAAACTGTTAAGCTTTGGTATGTTTTGAATTTATTCACCTTGCAGTTTTGTATTCAAAATTTTACTTAATAAATGTAGGTGTTGTAAACTTTTAATTTTCAAGTTTATTAAAATAGTTGGAAATCTTAAAAGTATTTTAAGCATCACTAACTTCTTCTTTTTTTTTTTTTTTTGACCAGGAAGGATGTCGGTATAATGCTATGCATGTAGCAGCTCGATTCAACCAACCACAAATTGTTCATTTTATAATGGAGTGTGTTACTAGTTCAGAATTTATAAAAAGTTTATATGGTACAGAAGAGTCATATCTTTCACGGAGTGAAATTATCACAGATTTATACTTGAACACACCTGATAAAGCTGCAAATGATACTCCTCTACATATTGCCTCAAAATTTGGCCATGTGGATGTAGTAAGAGAGCTTATTTCATATGATAAGTGTATACTAACATCTCTAAATAAATATCTCCAAACTCCTAAAGATGTAAGTTTCATTGATGAATTAAATTGTTATTTAAAACTAAAATATCATATAAAATAACATAGGTTATATGTTCGAGAAACAACAAGGAAATGTATAATGATATATTACATTTAATAGAGAATGGATTTTTTGTACCAATGTGGAAATCTGATGATGATTGTGCTCAACCGACAATTGGCAAACCATTTTCACCTAAATCCTCTACAATAATTCCACCATTACAGGTAATAATTATAATATATTTTAAGACATTTAGTATAAAGATAATTACATTTTATTATATTGTTTTTATTTAGAATGACAATCTTAAATCATTAAATCCTATACTTGAAATAAGAGCTGTGGCCGGGCCAATGAATGAATCACAAGCCCTAAAGTTTTGGAAGGATTGGAAATCACCAGTGCGAAAAACATTATTATCTCCTTCACCAAAAAAGTCTCCATCAAGTCCAAAACAAAATGAGTTTAAAAATAAAAGTATTGAAAAAACAGGAAGGTAATTTAAACTATTTATAATTTTTAATTTTTTATCACTTATGTATTGTTTATTTTAATAAATTATAGAAATTTAGCTGAAAAAGAGAAAGTTGGTTGGGCTGAATATTGGCCCTTCCTTGATAAAATAGTAGATCTTAAATCAAATAGAGGCTTAGATCTTCTTGAAAAGTACTTGAGACAAAGATTTAGTATGAAAGAACAAGATTATCCTGTAATAGCACCACCACGAGTTGCTTTGCTAAGTCCTATGGGTGAATTGTGTAAAGCGTTAGAGTCTATGAGAATTGGAGCTAATCTAAATAGACGAAGTCCTCGAGAAAATACTGTTGTATCTTATACTTGTGTTGTAAAATCTTGTAAAGTATGTTTAAACTAAAACAGCTTTATTAATAAAATACAGTAATTGTAAATTGTTATTTTTTAGGTTTTAGCAGAACGTTTATCGAATGTAATTATATCTGAATATAAAAATATGCTAGGCATTGAATCATTAGCTATTCGGTTATGTCATGAAGTTAGACATTTAATGGCTTTGGAAGATAGCTTTTACTCTGATAGTCGTTTCGATTCAAAGGTTAAAGGAAGAATTCATGGAAGAGTAGCTGAGCATCTTTGTCAGTTGTTAATTAATAATTTGGAACTTGTCAGCAATGTTTCTTTAATAGTTACAAAACTCCAAAAGTATTACGCGTGAGTAAATTTCCAAGAGAACATATCTCCAAATGTTGTCTCCGCCCCACAAGTGCATAACATAACAAATTTACACTTAGCAGATAACGTTTAGTTCCGTTAGTTTAAAAATTAGAGTGAATCAACCTATTATGAAACTTGATGATAAGAACATTATCTGTGTTCGTATGTGGATTTTTTAAAATAGTTAATTTTTTTAGCAAGTTATGCGTTTATAAGTTAGTGTAATTTAAAAATGGTCATAACTCACTGTATAATCATAATAAACCAACATAATATGAATAAAAATAATGTTCTTACCATCAAGTATCATTATAGATCGATTCACTCTAATTTTTAAATTAACTGAGCTAAACGTTATCTGTTGAGCATAAATTGCTATGTTACGCACTTGTAAGACGGAGACAACAAATGTTCGTGTGGCGTCTTCTTAATATTAGAGTGAATTGATGTACTTATTATATAACTTAAAATTAAGAATTTAATCTGTGTTTGGATCTACATTATTTACAATATTTTAATTTTTAAGCGACTTATGAGCATTTTTATATTGCAATGTTATAATCAATGATAATTGTTCCTGTGAAGTGATTTTTGTTGATATAATACACAGTATCAACCCTCTCCCCCCTTACTAAATAGTTATCGAGTAGTAGATTAGTGGAAAAATATTATAATTAAGGTGGCAACCAAAATATAAAATATAATTTTCAAATTTTATAGAAATGTGGACATTTTTTAGCATGGAGCACTGGGCGCCTTAATGGACATTATTTGACTATTTATATTGGAAAACTGAAACTTCTAGAGAATGAACTTGAAAAAAACCAAACAGTTATTTTCAGCATTCATTGATAGCACTGAATAATATATTTTATATGTGTACCTACAGTTGTTACAATAGTTAAGGCCATTATTGTATTTTTAATTGATGTAATGGAGTTTTTAAATATTCAAAACTTAAAAAGTCATTAGACATAGTTGGTTTTTAACAATGAGGTAATAAGTAATAGATATGTATTATACTTGTACGCACTTTCAACCTTCCAAAATTTAAAAATAATTATCATAATATTGTACTAATATTTATTTAAATTATTTCATATAAACTAAAGATATATTATTTGATTATTATGTATATATATATTATTGACTTGTTTACAAAAATATATTATAGATGTCATGCAATTGGGAGTCGTAGTGAAATCACTGGAGCTTGTTTGGTAACTCAGATACATACAATTCTAACTGAAAAGTCTTCAATTATACATAATATGCAATCTGATGATGATGATGAACTTAGTTGTAAGCAATGGTTTTCAACTGCTGTTCCTTGTTTGTGTAGTATTGAAACTAAAAGGTTAAAACCAAAACAGCTATTTTGTGGTAAATATACAACATTTAATTATAAATTCAGCCTGATAGGACATACAGTTGTATTTATTAAACATACCACACTTATTGTTTTATTTCTGAATTATGTTTTGGAGTATATTTATTGAAACTAGAAATTTCACATAAGAGTTATTATAATAGGTTTCGTTAGAACTGCGATTCGACGCTAACGTGCCTTGTGATGTTTTTTCATTAGGGTTTCTACAACTAGCGCGTAATAATGCGCGGCAAATTTAAAATTGAAAACGAAAATTGTACACATTTTTTTGATCCTAGTTTGAAAACTCCTGGTTTGAGACAAAACTGCCACGAAGCGCGTTAGTGTTGAGTCGCAGCTATAATAAAATGAACTATAGTCTGTATATAGTATACTTATAGTTTTATAGGGACTTATAATTTTTTTATGAGATAAATAAGATGTATTAATGATTGAAAAGTTTAGCGGCTATTAGGGTGTTCTTGGTTGATATTAGGTAATTTGTAGTGAATTGTACTATCTCGTATTTGGAGAAGTTTCAAGTTTAGTTTTGGATGGTAAGAAGATTATTAAATGTGGTGACGGTGGACTGGTTTTTTAAGATATTTATTATATGGTCGTATTCAGAGTTTGATGCAAATGGTGTTGTGTCTTGTTGTTTTATAGGATACCCTACTATACTCTATTCAGGATAAGATTGAACCGATTCGCGCATACATACTGAGCCGCAAAATAGTGCTTGGCCCCCCATGCGATGGCTATGCGTTCTGTGATTGGCCGACAGTTGTCGCCGGCCATCGTCAATCGTCAGACCTGGTGCTGGCCGCCGTGTATACGCTCCCATTGGTGTCCAGAATGCGCTAAAAAAAATGTGTTTTGGTCGAGCGAGCGGTTCAAACTTATCCTGAATAGAGTATATTACAGTTAGGAAGTTCAAAAAATAATTTTTAAAATCTATTAATTAACTATATTTTACAGGAATTATGATTAGGTTAATATTTAACATACTTAAACACATCATATTAAGCTAATTTTGATATTTTAAAAAATAAAAAAATGTGTGATAATAATTAAAAGCAATGCTCAAGGTAAGTTTTGACAAACCTTAAAAAGAAATAATACTTTATCTTTTCTTAAGTCAAAGTCTTGTTTATGAATCTCATTTGAGTCATAAGTATAGCTTAAGCAATACTCATTCATATGCATCGATTTTGAATATGGCCCTAAGTATTATGTTATTGACTTTTATGATTGCTGTTGTTTATATTAATTGTTATAGTTTCATGTTAAAGATATTTAATTTTACCTTTAGATATTTTTTAGTTCCTTTGGCTTATATCTAAGTTTTCATAGTATTCTATGTTTTTTTTTTTTAGATAATGGACCAGTTAAAAGACAAGATGAGAATGAAGAATCAAAAAATATGCATGGTAATCATAAATTTCAAAAATTAAATTAATATTAGTTGTTGAAGAAATGTTTTAGCCTTATTGTAAATCTTTTCACCGCTACACTATTTATGCTCTGCAAACAATATACACTAATATATTTAACCATTTTTAATTTTAATTTTGAGATCTAAATTTACTTTATTATTTAAGTTTAAAATAATTTGAGCCAGGGGTTCCTAAAATTTGGTACCTGGAAATGATAATATTAAAATATAAAGGAACATTATATATAGATAATATGGGAAATTCATTAAGATAAATTAATGAAAGAAGAGAACTACATATTATCAAATGCTATAAAATAACTAAGATTGTGTTTGTTTATTCTTTCTAATGATTTTAGGCTATGACTCAGATGATGATGTTTTTTCGAGTGCCCCTACAAGTCCATGTAGTGAATATTCTTCGTCAGATGAATCTGACGCATCAAATATGTTCCATAATGCCGAACGTGATTTTGCTTACCTATTATTTTCAAGGTAACTATTTTAATAGCAGTTTAGATTTTGAACAAACTAATTCAATTTAGTTTTACAATTAAGAATAATATTAAATTGTTTTCTGTTCTGGTATGGCCTCATAGACAAAACATCTAAACATAACTGTCTCCATCCATCTTGATTTGTCCTATCACATGCCAATTTGTGTTCTGGTGGAAGTCTGCAACATCTCCTCGACAAGGTCAATTTCCCTCTTGGATTCTCCTGTGAAACCATCTTCACTGAAGCTTCTGGTTTCCTCTCATTTTTGACCAGCCCATTCCAGTCTTATTACCCAGCTATTAGAATTGTGTAACGTTCTTGAAATTATAAGATCTCAGTATCTCACCTTTTAAGTCACTTCATCATGTTTTCCTTTCCCTGTCTTCTGGTTTCCCTTAATTCTGTTTTTTTTTCATTTATACAAAGGCCCAGTGGCATGTATAAAAAAAAAATTGGTGCTGCCCAAATAATTTTAGGTGACCCTATAATGATCCTGATATGAGGTGATCCCTCATAATATTGTTATACAATGTAATATTTTCCTTCTATCATTACCTACCCACCCACCCATATTTAAGGTGTTGCCTGAGAAACACTTGGACCCTATGTACACACTACTGCTAAGGCCTACTTTCTTAGCTGCTTCTATGGGTATTAAGTATATGTTTCTCACTGTATTTAATAACTATATAATTATGAATTCCCCATCAACACCATATTGTCTACATACTCTAAAAGATTTATTAACGTTCTGCATTACTTTTATTATATTTTGATTGATAGTTCATATAGTGTATATGTTATTAAGATTACGCTCTAAGTTTTTTTCACAACCAAAATGAAACACTTATTTTTTAAGAAAAAAAAATGTGAAATTTGTTATACTCTGTCCCAAAAGAGAAGACACCAGCTTTGTGCAACACAAAATGAGACTAGTTGTTGCTCAGTATTTTCTTTTGGGAAGAAGTATATTGTTTAAATTATAATATAATAATAAATTATAGTATAATAAATATTGTATAATAGTTTGATATTAGTTTTGATGATTTTAAAAAATATTAATGTTCCATAATATGTGAAATATTTTTTTTCAGCGATGTACCAATAGTTCATGATTATGAAATATTTGATGCCATTAATGGTATAAATGTAGACTCCAACAAATATCCATGGCTATATAGGTGGTTGTATTCAATGAATGATTACAATAATTTAAACAATCTGTGATAAAAAATTAATGTAATGTATATTTTTTAATGTGATGATTTATTATTTAAGTAGACAATACTATATTTTATTCAATTTGTAATGTCTTTATAAGTTTTTATAATAAATGTAAATACAAAGCTAAATTTGTGCTATTTATATTTTGAATTATTTTGAGTAACTCGGTGTTAAATTGTTTTAATATTTTATTTAACCATTTGATCTGTTTTTTTTTCAAATTTTAAAGGGTGATTTTTGATGGTGTTGCTCATAAAGTTTATGCTACATTTATATTTATGGGATTAAATTGTATTGTAAATTTGAACGTATCATAATATAATTAAATAGAAATCTGATATTACAATATAGAAATGTTTTTGACACAAATCATTTTCATGATTCATGAAGTATTTAATATTTTGATATGTTTATTAGTTCAGGCAATATACATTTTTTATTAGTCACTTAAAATATTTTTATATATTATTTATATTAAGTATATATTTTTCGATTGAATTAAAGAACTGAAATTAAACAATAATAGTTATTTAAGTAAATTGTTACCGTAAGACTTAATTTACAATAATACAATTATTTTTATTGTAAACTCTGGAGTTGATAATTAATACAAATTACAATATTCAGTTTTTTTTTGTATTAAATAATGAAATGTCGTTGAATGATTTAACAAAGAAAAATAATTTTATATTGTACTTCAAATAATACCATTGGCTATTAAAAATTATTAAGATCAGGGTAAATTTTTATTGGTGTTAATGTGGTTTTATGAAATAAATATAATATTATATCAAATATATTTTAAATCAGTTTTTTTCTTTTACAATATTTTAAAATTATTAATATTTAATACTCAGGACAGGCAATAACAAAAAGCATTATGGTACAAATTGTTAAGTGGACGTGATACCCGCACGTGTTGTCTCCGTCTTACAAGTGCATAATATAGCAAATTTTACGCTCAGAAAAACACGTGTAGCTCCGTTAATTAAAAAATTAGAGTAAATTGACCTCTTATAAAATCTAAAGGTAAGATTATTATCTAGACAACCTCATGGGCTTTTTATTGTATTTTAATTTTTAAGCGAGTTATGAGTACTTTAAGGTGTACAATCAATTTACAATTTTAAAATACTCATAGCTCTAAATATCTAATTCCATTGATTATACATATTAATCAATGTTAATTCTAGTAATACGCATCTACTTAATCTAAAATTACGTGTCCAGTGGCTCCGTGTGCGCCGGTTCCAAAACGATATTATAAATAATATTTTTTCAGCATCCTGCATCGCTGATTATTCAGCATCCTGCATCACTGATTATTTTAGGATAATACCTACCATTATGAATAATATTAATTCGACTTACCGACTACCGTAATAACAATATAAATATAATATTATATACCTATCCTATACTGACATACCGTCTCCGCTCAGAATCGTTTTTCTTATACAAATACAATGATATTATATCATTGAATTCAAATTTAATACCATCCATCATAGACATTTACAGTAATAATAGATCCTACTTGTAACCTAGTGTACAGCAGAGCGACATCTACTTACCCGCCTTTTTTCTTTTGACTGTCTCCCACCTACACTAAAAAAATTACCTATCATCTAGATCTAATTTCCTACCTTAAATCACTTTATGCAATAGGTAGGTATTCAAGATTCGGGATTTTTTTTCATCTTAAAATGTGGTGTTATAACTCGTAAAAATAATGTAGGTAGGTATTAAATATTAATTATTGTAGTACCATTTCGAGCCGGAGATCAAAAATATGAATCTAAAATGTGAAAAATATTTCATTAGATTAGCGGCTCTAGGCACTAGAATATAATGGTATGTGTATTTTAATACTGCAATGTTTTATTAATAATTCTACTATAGTATTGAACTATTGTGTAATATTATAATATAGTCGACCCCATTTGAAGCGTATCATAATATTTTCAACCAGCTTTTACTGGAAGCAAATTCAACTGTATGCCGCCGTCTTTTATGTCCCTCTGCACCGACGCCGGCCGAGCAATAGTCTTTAAGTAGTAGGTCAGAGCGGCTTTCAGGTCTTTATTCTCCTGTGCGGCTTTTGTTCGTCTGACGTCGAGCTCTTCACACTGCACGTCCACTCGAGCGTAACGCTTCCAGAATTTCGACATTTTATCGAATTCCTAAAATGAACACTAGACATAATTATAATTATTTAATAATACGATTTATTAGGTACTGTCATAGTGTCATTGCAGCTAATAATAATTGTTATTACAATTTGTAACCACACGACGGCGTGTATTATTGTTTTTACACCATTCGGTTTTTTTTTTATTCGCGTAAGATATTATAAGTAAATAAATAATAAATTGTCTTCCGCATATTTGTTTTAATTTTCTAAGCCTATTTTTTCTTATAATTTATAAATGCAATAAGATCTTTATTTGCAACTGCTGTATTCTCGCGAATTAATAAACAATTTTTGTTTTTTACAGTGATTTTGTAGTAGGATTTTTTTTAAACGACACCAATATTATATTTTATTTGAACACTCAAGAAATTAAAACTATGGCACAACAATTTAGTGTTCTTATAACTATTAGGTACCTATACTGCAAATTACATAAAAACAATTTTTTTTCAAAAACCAAAATTGAATTAGATTTATATTTGAAGTGTGTTTTGCATTAAAAAAAATTATCCTGCAGTATTATAATTTATAATAATCATTACAATTTAATAACTAATAAACTAATATACCTACCTTTAATTCATTTAGTACATTTTGTAACTATAATATGCACTGTGTGTACGTATTTACTATGTGTATATAGGTAATTAGAGACATAGCCACATAGGGAATTAGGATATTATAGTCTAAATATGTATACATACTCCTTCGTTATTATCTTCGTCGGGACAGATTAGGTTATTATCATCTTCATTCATGAGTTTGGCACAATTTTCCGCTGTTTTAATTATTCTCTCGCCTTTTTTTGAAATATTTGTTAATTTCTTAACGCAACATCAACACAAACAATAATTTAATTTTTAAATAGAAAAATAATATTGTATACCCAGTGGTGGATTTACGGGGGGGGGGGGGGGGTTGAGGGCAGGGGTACTGGACCCTCAGACACAGATATAAATATTTATTTTATATCATAATATACACTAGTATATAGGGTTATTAATATAACAATATGTCTATTTCAAATATACTGAAATAATAATATGTTTAATAATTATTTTTAATTTTTCAACAATTATATATTTGTAAAAATAAAAATAATAGGTACCTTTGAAATATATATTATTTTTCAGGACCCCGCTCCCCCTCCCCCATAGAAAAAATTTTTGAAAATCCGCCACTGTGTTTACCTATAAGCATGAACTTGATCATCCTTACATCAATAACGTTTTTGTATACTTTCGTCATTGCTTCAAGTTTATTTTTATACTCGTTTCGATTAACGTTTAGTTGATTTTGTGCCACGAAACCTCGTTTTATGAGGTCTTCACGGTCCCGTTTCAATTCATTTTCTCGTTGTGCGTACTGGGCGCCGCGTTTGGCACATAGCTGTGTTAGCATTTTGATCTCTTCCTATACATATAATACGTGTAATGAGTATCGAGTAAACGTAATGCCTCTGTCAGTAGTCATTAAACTCAGTAACTACTGGCTTCTTATATAGTTATATATATAATACAATATATCACATAATACGAGTAGCCAAGTAGGTACCTATATAAATTTTGTGTTATGATATATGGATATATTTAATAAACTAATATAGTATACACCAATAATTCTACAACAAACTTCCTAGTCAACCTGTGTGATTTTGTAAGGTTTTTATTTACTTTTTAGTTTGAAGTAGACAAGTAGATACTTGTTTTATTATTAATTTGATAATTTAATTACGGTCCTATTTTAAATGGCAATCTTGCAAAAATGTATTTTTATATCTCAAGCATTACCTACTTAAATTGTTCAAAATAATTTTTATGTACCTAGTACCTACCTATAAATATCCTTAAATTGAACAAATACTTTTTGATTAAAAGTATTTAGAAAGATCAAAATTATTGCATTTCAGAATATAAAACTAAAATTACGGGTTTGTATAAAAAAAGTAAAATATCAAAAAATTTACCAAGATAAAAAACAGTTCAAAATTAGATTTTTTGGTAGAAATTTACCTAGTGTTATAAGTAAAAACAAATACAAAATTGACTATATTATGCGCAATATTATTTTACGAATCTCAAAAATTAATTGTGTTTTGTACGTTAAATGGTTTTGTATTTTCATACCAACGTTTAAGCTATAAGTGTAATCTATATTATTATATTGTTATTTGTTTAGTCCAAAAATGTATATGTATTGATGTAGTTATATAAAGATTAAGCGGATTATATAATTTAGCAAAATCTCAACAGTGTGTTGTATGTTGGCTGAAATTTAAGTATCTATTGTATTTGTTATGAATTATATTTACGACATATATAGTGATATATTAGGTAAATAAATGTATAACGGGCGTACAGAATATGCATGAATTCGTTTGTTGTTCTCTTCGATAGATGCGGTGTTGGCTTCATCTCGCATTTTTAAATAATTGTAATGATTCTTTTTGGACTCAGTTTCATTGCTGTAATCGTCTAGGACTTTCTGAAATTTCTTCATAGTCGTTTGTATTTCCGCGAAACGTATTTTTGTGAACCTATCTTTCTCGAAAAGCATCTAAATTCAAATAACAGACCCCCACAAGTCACAATAATAATAATGTTATAACTTATAATGAATTGTTATTTCTAAGTAATATTGCTGTAATACATTAAACATTTTTTTTTTAGATTTAAAATTATAAAAATTATATTTTTGTGCATTCGATTATTTAAGTGCAGTACACTATATGAAATATTATCAGAGTTTAAACAAGGCATATGGGTACGTCCTATACATATAGGGACCTTACCTCATTGTTTAATACGGCGATCGAGTCTTCGAAATTTATATGGGTTTGTCGCGTGTCGTCGTCGTTACGTGCCTCGAAAATAACAGACATAAGGTCCAAGCGTTCATCGTCTCTACTGAATATATCTCTCATCCACCTAAAGTTATGTTTCAACTCATCTAACAACAACTGCTTTTTGTGTTCGTAGCGAGCATGGAGTTCTTCCAACGATTTCTCATGGATACCTATTAAAGCAATACAAATGTGGGTATAATATAATATTATTGTCATTTAAAAAAATATACTTCACATCAAATTCAGGGACAATTAGGTAATAATGATAATAATAATAAAATAATGGTGGTAGGTATAACAGAAAAACTGGAATAACGTACCCACCCAACTATCTAAAAACAAATAAAAAATATAAAATTACGAATTAAAAAATGGAAGCATCCCCTTATTGTTATAAAAATAGAAGAAAATTATAAAATTATAAAAGAGAAGAAGTGATAACTCACCGACACTATAGTGAGAATAGGACACTCACACTTAACTCCGCACTCGCCACTCCTATACCGTATCAGTCATCACCAAATAATCGTATCCAACATATTATGCATTGTGACACATGTACTGGCACTTTTAAAGCCGTTAGATCGTAAAATGTTCCATAGCCTTACCGCAACAAGCACTCGGACTCGCGTAATGATATGCTCACACATAATTTTATTTTAACAAATAAACTAAAATGTAATAAACTAATAAAAAACGGCCAGACTGTCGCACGTAGAAATCGGACATCCCCAATAAAACCATTGTCACCGACAAAAAGGTACGATCTGTATTACCTATATACGATCACGAATTAAGAAACCGGCACGTACTTGCAACAGTAGAGTGTAAGGCATGCGGCTTTTTTATATGCCACCAGAGAAAATGAATGGTCGAAAAAGGTTTTATAGTCACCGAAGAGAAATCTATGTCCCGGATGCGCAAAATTCCTTTGATAAAGCCGCCCGCCAATCTCTGGTCAGCATATCCGTGTCGTCCCTTTAACCAGTGCTTGAGCACCAGCCATCTCAACAACAACCCATAATAGCGGATCCTAAGATCGACAACTAGACTCCTCATTACGAGCAATAATCAGTGTGTGTTCATTATTTCTATCTGTGTATTTTGAAGTATTACTTTTTGTAACCTATATGACTGCTACAGCATAGCCCAGCAACAGTTGAGAGTCAGGTAAGGCATTTAATATAACAAATTATATTGATTATGCGGTTATTAAATTATATGAGTATTTTGCATAAAATTATATTGTGCCTACGGTATATTTTATCGTGATATCATTAATTATAACCCGGCTTGTTCGTTTGAAAATAAAATCCAATATAAAATATCACTATGATTGCAGTAATTATATATTTATATTATATTATAATACAAATTAAAAATGTACCTACCTAACTGTATTTTAACTTACTCAAGAATTGAGTTACTATCTCCGCATGTGCTCCGTACTGTTTTAGATTTTGTTCTTCAGCGTCTTCCAAGTCTCTCAATAACATGTCTATGTGGTCGTTTTTGCAGTCTAACAAGATTTGGAATCGGTTTTTCATCGTCTACATATAGATACACACGTAAAATGAAACGATAAATAGGCGATTACAATAATATGAAATGTTCAGTGCTATATTGAAAATAGTACCTATACATACCATCATTTCGTCTTTGAGTTCCTTGCACTTGATTTGCCGCAAGTTGTGTCGCCATTGCTGGTTCAGTTTGGCAGTATTTAGCCGGGTAAACGCTTCCTCTTTTTTCAACTTGCTCTATTACATACAGTTTAGAAAAATTCACGTCAGCAAAACAAAGTAGGTAGCTAAGCACCTGGCTTGAATACCTTTAAGTACGTGGCGACTAATTGTTCTTTCCGCCGTTTCGTCTCTTCTTCTATGGCTGCCCGGTGCTGCAGGTATCGCAACTTTTCCTCGTCACTCATTCGAGCCAACTTATTACTTTTCTTATTCTTTTTTGGTGCCATTTTATTATTTTTCAGTCGATCTAGTGAGCAATAAGACAAACCTTTTGCGTTACGTGTGGGTTATTGAGTATCTTGCAGGCGTAGACTACCGATAAGCTACCTACTATTATAAGTAATGTGTAGCGACGTAACGTGCATCGCATAATCGACTAAACTCTCTTGCTTGGGTAGCAACGCTATTTTATTTTCATATAAACTGAAACTATAGATTAATATAACACGCACTATTGTATAGTGTGGCGCAATTGATTGAGCCATTGAATCTATATGATTCAAAATCTCGAAAGTCATACATTTCTCTACTAGTATTTTTATTATTTTTTGAATTGAAATTATCCTGCAGTTTCTACTTAAATGTCTATAATACAATTACAAATTCATTTTTGTATTTTATTTAATGTAAAATTAATGTTTACAAAATGTAATTAGGTGACTTAAATACGGCAGAATAAAAAATAGTATATTATAATCATCGTCCACGTGCGCACTAAAGGAAATATTTTTTTCTGAATAATTTATTACAATTAGGTACCTAATGGTGTTTAACCTATGCTTGTCTATTCATGCTTATAGTTCCTGCAGGATAAATAGTCGTTATATAGTGAACCATGGGATAAAAGAAAATATCCAAAACTACTTTGGAAATAAAAGTTTCAAAAAAATCTATTAACAGTATATATTACAGATTTATCATAAAATATCGAGATATTTGATGTATTGAGGTTTATATGTATTGCATATATTATATTATGATAATATACCACGTGTTGGCTGCACAATATGTGATTCATGGATTTAATTAGCGTCTTCAGAAATATTCTTAAATTAAGGTATAGGTCTACACATCGCACTGTCAGACGTCAGTACAATAAGGTCACAACTCGAAATGTATGATTTTTGTGTTTATGGTACTATGAATTCGTAATTTTTTGTCGGCGCCGTCTATTTCCTTATATTAATAAAAATAATATTTGATGAAAATCTTTATTGTATTGAACGCAATGTTAAATTCCTAAGTATAATGTGGCTGTAAAACGAAATGTGGCTCGTTTACTGAAACAAGTACATATAGAGCCATATAATATATTTGAAATATGGCGCTTTTGCAACTTAAAACAATCAAACTTCCAGAGCTATGGCCTATGACGCTGCATATTGAGATAATAACATACGTCATAACAATAATAATATTAAAATATTATTATTATTGATTTATTACACTAATTTTTACTCCAGTCATTATCTATAACTCTAATTCGTAGTATTTAAATTGTATATATTTTTGTATTATTATAATAACTATTATGACTTCTTATGGTAGAGTTAGAAAACTGCAATGTTAATATTGTTAAAAATAATCAAACATTCAAAAGACTAGTTGTTCATTTTATTAACTAAATATTATATTATGCTATTATACCTATTATTTTGCAGTTTAAGTGTTTTTTAGATCAACATCAACATATTATGTAATAATATTATTATATTAATTAAATCATAATTTTTAATACTTCATACATTTTGTTTACGGCCAAAATAATATTAAAATCAATTAAACGTAGTGCAATAAAGCCATAACCAGAAAAATTAAAATTGTTGTTCTTTCAAGTTGAATTCACACAAAAGTAAAGATATTTACAAGGATAAAAATCACTTATTATAATCACAACAAAATTATAAATATATATCTATACCCTTAACATTATTTTTTGTTTGATGAAAAAATTTGCATTTTATTCTAAACTTTCTTATTGATTTACTGAACATTTGCTTTTATTGAATTATGGCCTTATTGTACTGACAGTGCGACATGATTTGGTCGTAATTTATGATAAAAGATTTCCAAATGATGATAAACTTAATGAAAGATTATGATTTTTACATTTTTTTTCCAGAAAGATAAAATTTTTGTGTTCAACATTTTGAAAAAACTATGATCCTTTTAAGCTGCAGCATACTTTTTTTTAAAAATTTCATTTAAATGAACAGACCACATTTTTTGATCTTTATATTGTACGTAAATCAATATAATTTTCAAACTTCTGAACATTATCTGAACTCTGAAGTATTAATATTTCGATTTTCTATTGTAGATTCATTATAATTATTAGAAAGATCAGCATTTGTCAAAATGTCTAATAAATTACCTAGATTACTAACAGTAACATTCAATTTTTTTTAATATTATTATTATTATTATTATTTATAATCGTTCCGCGGTATTTATTGGACTTGTCACGTGACAATACATTACATATTTGTATACTAATTAAGTTAAGTATATATATATATACATAAATTACTAGTTGATAATACGTAAATGAGTAACATTGATTGAACTAATAAACTATAAAATACTAAGTTAAAGTTAAATCATACATAATGATTATAAGTTTTTGTTTTGTGTAAATTTATGGTTTTGAGTTATATTTGATTTATTAAGTGTGTTGCCGACAAGAATTGAATGAGATTTGCTGCATTGTTTGGCTCCGGGCTTTTAAGTTTCAGCAAGGTTTTCGGTGAATTATTACTTACTACTTTGTCAACTTTAATATAGGTTCTATAGGTTTAAAGAAAT
Organism: Metopolophium dirhodum; assembly: GCF_019925205.1. Classification (NCBI taxonomy): domain Eukaryota; kingdom Metazoa; phylum Arthropoda; class Insecta; order Hemiptera; family Aphididae; genus Metopolophium; species Metopolophium dirhodum. The sequence continues at coordinate 17,967,292 of NC_083565.1, read as the reverse complement.
TACTTAATTTTGGCAACTTGCACATCGAACTTTTTTTTTATTTACATATTCAATATATACATGCAATAAATATAAATATAAATAAAGAATATAACTACTCCTTAAAGCCTAAGCTTGTATTAGAGTAGAGAGTTTTTTTCCATTTAATTATATAATATAAAAAAGAAGAAGAAGAAATAGATTTTTTTGTAAATACATTGCATAGGTACATATAAATAAAACTGATAGAAGATACTCTGGTACTCACAAAGAACTTTCAGTACTTTCGCTCTCCTTTTTAATTTGCGTTTTTCTGCACTATTTAATTAGTATTTATGTATTTTTTTTTCAAACATTGTTAATAAAAAGTAGAAATGTCAATTGATAAACGAATAGTGTACAATAATATATTTACGAGAGCACACGTACGTTGCGTAGTATAAAGGTACCGAACTGGCTTACAATCTAAGTTATATTAGGTATTTAGGTATATACCTACGTCCTACACAAACCCGCACATGACACGCATGATACGTACGCGACACGCGTTCAAAGATTTGTATTGGTATGTAACGATGATTATGTACGTATTACCCAATTTTATCTCAATAGATATAATTTTATCGACTAGATACAAATTTAGAATAACGTCGTAGATGGTAAAAATATTGCATCGATACTTTAACAACTTTAACTTAAATAATTTAATAAAACCAAATTTATCCATGGGGCAACTTATTATGACAGGGCCCGGACTGCAGTCCCTCAAAGCCATCACTCCTAAGTAAAGCTCTGTCAATACCAACAAATACCATCTTTGTAATTAATTTACGCAATATGTAGAGATCACAAATTGGATTTTGTAAGCTTTTTGATATAGTTAAGGTACTTTTATAGTATTTCCAATAGTCATTGGCGGAATTCGGGGGGGGGGGGGGCTTAGCCTCCACAAATATCCCATAATTAGTCCTCCAAAAATATACAGTTTCTTATAGTTGTATGGGATCATGTTGATGTTAAAAATGTTAACCCCCCCCCGGAAATTTTAATGGATTTCTGTTTATGTCAATATAGGTATGATATCCAATGCCTATACTTAAAAATATTCCTATATGTTTAAAATAGGTATTGAATTTTATAAGTAATTATGTATTATTCTACCTACCTACCGATTACACGAATGATGTGATATACCTAACATTGTTTAATCATAAATAAATTATTTGTAGGTATATTTAATTTTTTAAAAAAAATCAAAACCGTACTGACTCCAGTTTTTACTTATATTATTATAGTACGAGTATAAGTAGTATAGTATTATATAGTATTCTATATAAATATTTTGATTAATCTCTCAAGAAGTTCAATACAATAAAATTAGTCATAACGATGATGCCTCCTTCTCGGTTTAGATTTAGGTGCTCGTGCATGATGGTTGTTTGAAGCATATTTTAACCGACGTTGCTTAGTAGAATTTTTCAAAACAATTTGTTTGGTGTCCTGCAAGTCATTTTGTTGGTTAACTGCGTCGTTCTGTTTGGAAACATTATTCTGATTTTCTTTTTCATTACATCCAATTATTTCAAATTTAAAACTGGGGTTGACTTTTTTTGGTTTGAGTTGACATACATCCATAATTTTAGTTAATTGATCTAAATAGAATTCAGTTTGATCTTGATTCTCGATGCGACCCAAAGTAATGGCCAATTTGATTTCATTACACACTAATTCGGCAAGGTTGAATACCTTGGACTGATCCTTTATAAATATTGACCTATGTTTCTGAAAAATATTACGGTTATGAAAAACTGTTATAACTATGTTAATTTTAGCAAGATACTAAAATTTATAATTATTTAATTTACAAGAAGGACACAGGATTTCAGTTTAGCTATTGCACAACACTGACTACAGAAATACAATGTTTGAAATCTGGATATTGAATTGTTAGGTAATAATAGATGAATATCGTGTTGTGAACAAATAATATTAAATTGAAATAAAATAATAATAAATATAATCTATAAATTTGGATCCATTTCTCACCGTAATAATATCGCTATTAGCAATGCTTTTTTCATTCATTAACATCGTGAATTGTTCCACACCGGCTAGAAGATTTGAAGATTCTTTGAAAAGTATCGAGTAAGAACAAATTTGTGCCATTATTTTCCATCGACAATTTCCATCATATTTTTCGAATAGATTAATTAAATCTAGTACCGGTTTACTACCTTTTCCGTATTTTTCTATAATAAGTATTAGGTCATTTTCTAATAAGTCATCCTCTTTGTCTTCCACACGATTTTCAATATTGGCATTTTTCAAATGACTTTTATTTTCGTTCTAGACATTACAATATATTATTTTATTATACATTTACACAGTACACACTACACACTATACAGTATATTAAAACCTAATATCACTGTATAACATTTTTTTTTTTTTTTTTATTGGGTAACCCGCGGCAACATAGGCCATTGGGTGTGGGGAGGGCACTGTAGGTTTTATATTGGGTAGGTTTGGTAGGTTTTATATTGGGTAGGTTGGTACACGTGTGTGTTGTGTTTGGCAGAATTTCTAATGGGGCACCCGTAGGTTTCTGCCGTGCCCCGGGGTGGGGGGATGGCGGCACTTGTTCTCCGGACACCGTGACTTGCACGGAGAAAAATGCCGCCCAGTGGTCGAGGATCGAACTCGGACCGGCTGTGCCGAATCCGTCGCGTTAGACCACTCGGCCACCTCGTCCCCCTTGTATAACATTAAGAGGTTGCACACCCGCATGTGTTGCCTCCGTCTTACAAAATATGTATAACATAGAAAAAACTTTTTTGCGAGGGACAAATTTACTCTCGCTGTATTTATAGTAAAATTATCAAAATTCCACAACGCATTGGGAAGAACTTTATCTGCGTCGTACTGTTTTCATTTTTTTGATATCACTAACAAATAGTATTTAGTAATTAAATGAAAATACATAAAAAAAAACATCATGTTCTACATCTAAAAACTTTAAATGTTTGAAAAAAAAAAATATAAAATAGATACATCAATAATCAAAAAATATTATATATTTATGTTTATTCTTAATTTTGAAAGTACATTAAAATTGTTTTTTTTTTATTAATACTTTCAAATACAAATCATTATTTTAATAATTTTACTCGGAGAGGGGGTAGAAAATAATTTATTCAGTACTTGATTGATATCAACGTCTTTTGGAAATGGGGGGGAGGGGGTGAACACACGAACTCCCCTTCGTGCACGGGCCTGTCGTAGACACTATAGTGAGTATTGACACTCTAGTGGAACATCCGCGGCGGAAATTTCACCGAAAAATTTCCGCAAAATATAATTAGTATCAATGAAACATTTGTGTTTTTCTACGCGGAATTTTAGGTTGCAATTAGTTTTAATTAGAAATGTAACGTTTTAGATTTAGATATTGAGTGAACCGAAACCAATATTGGCTTTACAATTATGTATTTTTGTTTGTGTTTGAAAACATTTTTTATGGTTGAAAATTGAGCTTACAACCTACATATGCACAATTTATTTACTATAAGCATTGATCTCAAACTTTGTATATTACTTACCTATTTAGTTGTTAAAATTTATAAAATGTTTCATTTCAAATTTAAATATCTAATAGGCTTGAAAATGGAACTTAAAATTCGTCGTTATAGTTATTCTTAAAGCAATTTAAAAATATCAAAAATACATAATAATATGCTCAACTTTTTTATACAAGTTTGAAGATCAAACTTCGATAACATTGCATATCTAAACATAATATAATCAAAATTCTTATTATGATTTTAGTTATTTTGAAATCATTTAAAAATATTAACCGTAGGGACTTAAACGTTTTGCCATTACGTAACTCATATTTTACATACCTACGGAATAAAATATTCAAAATATTTAGACTAATTTTAAGCTATTTATACAATTATTATATAGGTACCTACATCGGTATTGTCGTAAAATTTAACAATAATAATATAATACATGATAATATAATGATCGATGTTTTTAGGTGTTTGCAAAGATAGTGCCTATAGACATGTCTGTGCGCCTATAGTTAACGTAATGTATTACCAATGGTAGTATAAAATATTGTTAGAAATAGAGTGTGACACGCCTCTCTCTCATCTCAGAATCGTTTTCCCTATAGTCGTATGTATATTGATTTATAATTAAATTCAAATTTAACATATCCATTTCAGTGACTACCTGCCTAATTCCCCAGTTTTTAATATTAAAGTTATAATTTGTTCTTACCATTTCTATACAAGTATGGACCAATTCTCTGAAGATAGCGATGCTTTTTTGAATCGCTCTGATCACGGTAAAGTCATGAAAAGCCATATTTACTGCAATTGATATAATTTGTTTAATGAGAAAAATGTCGTCTTGGGTTAAATATGGCAGAGTCATCATAGATTTTGCACATTTGACAACCAAATGAGGATCTTCCGGTTCCATGCTTATGATGTCCCTGACCATTTAAAATATATATTTAAAACAATTTTATAATATCAAAAATAATTAATGATTAACTTTAGTTGGATTACTTACTTTATTAATTCTATAATATTGAGAAAGTCTTTTTTGATTTTTTCCAATGCATTTTCATTTTCATTACTTTTATTATTTTTATTATCATGATGATAATGATAGAGTATTTTGTTCGTCATCAAATGCATTCTGTGGAAGTTAAAATATGGATTTGGTTCATTTGATAAGAGAACTGCTTGCTGTATAGAATCAAACTCGTCTTCAGTAGGGCACGATATATTGGTATTCAGATATTGTCTTTGAGCAGTCATGGCTATTGAAAGATAATAATTCCACTGGACTGTGTCCGGGTCTAACTCACATGCTGTTTTTGCATACTGAACAACATTATGCAATGATTTACCACCAATTTCTAAACAAACTGCAGAATGCAAAGCATTAACTGCAGCTCTTGATTTCGAATCCAAACTGTTAAATCTTGTTATCATTTCAAACAACTGAAACAAACAGTTAGATCGATTGTAAAATTAGGTATATTAAGTTGATAATTGATAGTTTACTAGTTTTACGGGTGTTCCTCCCCCCTTGCCTCCTTTGAAAATAAAATACATTTCTGAAATAATGTAATTTAGAAAAAAGGTTAAAAAGTTAATAATGTTATTCATATTTATAAAAAATGTAGTTACCTATTTAGTTAAAGTGTATAGGTATTTCACAAATAGCCAAATAGGTACATAGCATGATAGCGACAATACCTACTTGTATGAATTATAATTTTGATATACCTACGACCTACACTTACCTAGTAATATTATAGGGACATTATAGTTGATATCTAACTATACTTTTTAAATCCGGGTCCACTAGATGATAGTAAAACGCGATGGTTGCAATCATGACAGCTAATTTTGTGATTGCTTAAGATACTCCCACCGAATTAAATTTATATATATAATTTAGGTACTTATGTTATATTATTATTTATTTTGTTTAGGTAGTATAATATGTGTATATGTAGGTAGGTAATAGGTAGTAGTAGTTGTTAATTGTTATGTAAGCTTAACAACAATCCAAAGATAATTATTTATATAAGTATATATAGAAGTATAGACTGCATAAACATAATATGCTTAACTAAGTCTTTGAATTTAGAGGGAGGGGGGCTTGAGAGTTTCACCTAAAATTATTTTAACAAACACTAATGTTAGAGTATCATAAATGCCTTAAAATGCCTGACATTAGGATTTTTTCCTCTGATCTCCTACCTTTACCTAAAAAAGTTATGTATACCTACGCCACTGCAGATAGTCGATAATATTATAATAGGTATAATACCTAAATAGGTACCTAAATATATTATACAGATTACTACTGAAATATATGATTATATAATATCACTATATAGGTTATCTATAGCTATATAAAAGTAAATTTAGAAAAGTCTATATTTAGTATATACAGTGAAACGACCGTGTAACAAACTTCCATATTTCTATTTAACAAATTTTTCGTTGAACGAAATATTTTTGAGAATCAAACCAAATTAGAACCAAATTTATTCAATTCTATTTCACAAAATTCTCAAAAATAAGAATTTTTTTAATGCTCCATGACACTTTGTAGTTTCACTGTAATATGAATTTTAATATTTCTACATATATTATAATATTATTTTTATAGTAGATAATATAATCGATGCATTTCGTTAGGTAATTAATTTCAAGTAGTTTTGAATGAATAATGTTGCATCTTGCTCATATTCTAGAGTTATAGACAGAAGTAGATATTCGGAGAATACTTTTATAAAAAATTATTATTATAAACTATAAAGGTATTCCAAGAATACTTGAATACTGTTATTCAAAAAATCAAAACTATTAGTTAGGTATAGTGATATAGAACTATATTTAAGGTATTTTGTTAACGGAGAATACTAATTATAAATACTATTACTAATTACTCTGGTTAATGCAAAGCGTTCTAAGCTTATATTATAATACCAGGAACCTATATACTTCATATTAACTTCGATTTTTCTATGAATATTGAGTAATTTTGACTTACCTGTTGACATTGCGCTCTATTCACGGTGAATAATATATGACACAATGTAGACATAACGATATGCTTCAATCCATCTCTAATTGCCAAATATGCCGGTTCATTTTTATCGTCTAATTTATCTAGCCATTCCCAAATATGTATTAATTTATCGTGTGCTCTGTCTACTTTATTTGTTTTAAATAGTCCACAACTGGTTATTAGATTGCTTATGTACCTAAAAAAATGCATATAATATATAATTTTTTTTTCGTTTTTATTTTTTATAAACATTATGTCACTACCTATATAGTTTTAAGTTAAATAATATTAAAATATCGGGCTGGATATACTGTTAAACACTCATTTTGTTTTGTGTAACTTGGCGTAGCAAACTGAAATGCTAGTTGGTATGTTGTGATATTAATTCAAAATTAGTTATAAATAATAAAAGTTTAAAAAAAAATATTCTGATTGGAGCTAAGCGTTAAAACCATAGTTGCTGACATTTCTCATATTTTTAATGGTTGCCGGTTTTCTCATACTCTTTAGGTGAGAATATCAAATAATAAACCCTCCAAAGTGTACCTGATCAAATAGACTAGACATTTTACGATGTTCAGAGAAATCAGTCAACGCAAAAAATGTAATATAGTGAATAGTGAAAATAATATATAATGAATCGTTGTAAAAACTAATGCCTTTTCTCAGAATTTCTGAAATACCTAATTTTTGTATTATTAAAATTAAATATGTAAGTCTAATGTAATAACTAATAACTAAAACATTTTTTTGTTATCTGCTTGAAAGAATAGGTATGGGCTACGACCCTATAGGTTAATTATTAAATATAATTTTAGTAATTTAGAAACTGATAAGTGAGCTATAACATTTAAAAAATAATATATTGACGTACCTATACTTAAAACTAATACATACTATAATATACATACCCATCAAGAAATAATAAGATACTTTGAACTTAATGGAATAATAAAATTATGACTATTTAGTATTTACCTAGTACCTACATATTTAACATACAATAGATTATTCTAAAACAAAAATATATTTACTTTTCAAATGAAAATCTGACTGCGGAAATATTCATATTGTATTTGCCATATTTTTTTTCAATTCTATTAACGATGTTTTTTTTCCACACTTCAGGTTCAAAATTCCAAGTAAATGGACATTGCAACGTCTTTAAATGTTTTTCCGTAACTCTACTAAATCTATTATTAATAACCACAGAATCTTCTATTCTAGCTTCCAAATTACCAATCTCGTAGGTTACTGCATTGTCATTTTCAATAACCATTTGGTCAGCCACTGCTGTTATTTCTGGAGTTAAATCTTTAAATTCATTGTAAGGATCAAATATCGAAAGATATGCAAAATGATTGTCCGTAACAAATACGTTATCATTACATGCTTCCAAATCGTTAAAAACGTCTAATTTGGGTAGGAGTTCTTTAATAATTTCTTTTGAATTATTTACCTTCATAAAATTTCCATCAGATTTTATCGTCTTACTTTTTTTGTTTCTACTGCAGCTTTTGAAAAGTAACCAAATCATGTTTTATCGAATTACGTTAATATAAATATATTTTACACATAAATGCACGATTATTATAATAATTATTTAAAACTATAATATTGATAGTGAAAGACTTTTTTAAATAGTATGTTATTATTTTTTTTACAATGATATAATGAAAATATTACTGTAAAATTGTCAAAATGAATTGAACAATTATTAAAATGTAACTTATAAACACTATTGTGCATCAAAAACACAATTAAATATTATCTTTAAGTTTCTGTGTAATAGGTATACTAAATAGATAATATGTATAATGAGCTAATAACCTTGTAACATACAGAGTGTTTCACTTAGCAAACAAGAATTCTATAGGTAATAATATAAAGGTAATACATAAAGTGGTATATTCCAATCAAGGATATAAAGTTAGATTAGGTAAGTGCTAGGTTAGGTTAGGCTCAATTGCAACTTAAACTAATGGCTTAAAACTCGTAAGATTGGAGTTTCAAGTATTTTAATATTCATAAATAATTTTTAAATCATACTGTATACAATATTTTTATTAAATAATACAATGCATTTTTTACTAAAATTATTATTATACAAAGATACCTATTATACCAATTCATCCGCCTTGTTTATTCAATTACGCATGTAGGTATACATATAGCTGGTATCATCAAAATATTTTTCTGTGGAGTAGGTATCCGAGTACCTACTACCTATAGCTATTTACATTTATTATATTATAAAAGAAATAGCCGGCCTTTGAAGAGTTTTAATTTACTGACAACCTAACTATTATAAAGTAATAATTATAAAGAGTTATGAAGTTGTGAATATTAAAGAACAAAGCTAATTTAATATTTCTAATAATAACAACATTTAACCATAATAGGTATAGCGTATAGATATACAATTATAAAATATAATATACCTACCTACTTGCTCTTGCAGCATATTTGCAGCCTATAAATTATAATAATCTTAATATTTATTTGAATCATCTATTGAATACCTAGTTTAACTGTCCAAAATTTAAATTTTAATTCAAATTGTACTTTTGTCTATAGTTATCTTTATACCAATATTTACCGGGTAGGTAGGTAGGTATTTTAAAATCACCATTTAGGAAAGTATTTTTATTTTTATTGTTCGATTGATTTTAATGAACGATCTTTGTACCTATGCTATTTTTTTTTATGAAATTATGATTCAACTCTAAACTGTTTAAGATTATTTTTGATTTTGACTTGAATTATTTACAAAATTATAATAATTTTCTTGGGGCTCGGGCCTAAGTGACTAACCTCATTATCTGAATAAAATAAGATAAAAACCAAGCTAGATATTGATTTGTTCTATGCCGTAGTTAAGACGTTAAGTAGTTAATAATAAAATATTGTGTAAGTACATTATAATATCTTATATATTATAATCGAATATGTCTTGACTGACTGACTGCCTGTCGCCTGATCAACATAGAGCCTAAACTATGATAGCTAGAGACTTGGCATTTTTATGGTACCTACTATACATTTGTAGTTTGTACCACCATGTAAGCGGATTAACTAAGAAAACATTTTCAAAAATTCACATTTTAAATTGGTGTTCACACACTGACACACAGCCACACAGAGGGATTTTGAGATTTATGATGGAAATTGTAAATTTTTTTTTGTTTATAAATGATTGCCATTGGTTACATGGACAGATACAGATGAAATACAATCATGCATAAAATCATCGCGTTTATGGACTCGAATAAAGAAGTTATATATCTTAAAACAAATATGATAGTTTAATGTATGTTTGTATAATAGCTTATATACATGTACTAAAAAAAATTTCGTTCGTACTTCGTATATATTATAAGTACCGTGCTGCATATGCTACTAGATAATTTTTTTCAGCAAGGATAATTGGAGGCATCAAAGATATGTTTTTGGGTATTTAAATAGTGCAGTGGAAAAGTATTTAGTAGGCTGTAGGCAGTAGTACTGTAATAACATAGGTACCTAGTACCTACTACATTTTGTTAGGAATTTAATTTAATTTTAGTATTATTTTTATTGCTGATTTTTGTTTATATGGCAATAAACAAAGCGTTACAAAAATTGGTTAGAAAAAAAAATTGTACCCATTCAAAAACATATCTATGTTAATTCTTCTCGACTGATTTTTATGAAAATTTCGAATTGTTTTTAGATATATCAGGATAGTTAAGATAATTGTTAGAATCACGTTTAAAAATATACCAAGTGCTATATTATAGTATATACAACCCTCAACAGGCGAATTGCTCGTGAACTGAAGTACCTGCCTAATATACTAAAACCAAGATACACCTATATAGCGCTATATTTTATATTTGTTCATTTAAATGGTTGCCATTGGTTACATATAATTTAACCATTACAATTAGTAGAATTATGGCATACACATTTTTATACAAACATTGAAATACCTATATTTATATATAAAAAAAAAGTGTTGGCACGGGCAACGCCGGGCGGACAGGGCGGTGGACGGTTGGTAAAATCATTATTATATTCTGTGGTAAAAATATAAATACAAACAGAATTATTAATTAATAAATATTATTTAAATACACGTACGGTAATATATATTTTTAGTTCGTTACGTTGGTTACACTGTCTCAGAAAACTCTAGATAATAATTCGTATTGTATATTTTACAATAATTAATACTAGTTATTATCATTTATCACGCAGACTGTTAGATATAGTGCGAAGGAGTTGACGTTGGATAGTTCACTACAATAATTTGTGGTTAATATTAAATAATATTATTAGTTTTTTAAGTATTAAATCATTATTTACAATAAGTACATATTTTTCAATACAATATATATAAATATATATTACAATCATATATGTCTTGTTTTTCTTGTTAATTTTTAGTAAGTAATTTTAATAGATATTAAAAATATATTGATCCTATTGTAAACAATTAAAATAACTTGTTCAGTGTACACTTTTTACGATTTATATACCAATTAAAATAAAACGTTTGTAAACAATTTTTGTTCTGTTAAAACAGGGTGAGACAAATCCAAAATAATTGGATGAACATGAATTTCCAATGTTTTATTACTGGAATTATTTGATAAATGCTGATAATAATCGTAAGTAAACAATATAATTGGTACTAGGTCTATCTATCAGCGTATCTATTTATTATAACTATTGTTTTATTATTTAGTTGTCTCATAAATCACAAATTTAAAGTTCTTAGAAAGCATTAGGTATTCTTAAACGTTTAGGAAGTAGTCAGGTATATTAAATAATGTTGTATTTAGTATCTACATACCTAATATAAAAAAGGAAACGTTTGGCTTATTATTTAAAAAAATAAACATTTTATGTATGGTTAATTTTGATTTTATAACATGCGACAAAAAAACTTATTTATTTTTTAGTTAACATACAAGGTTATAGGTATTAAGGCAATAGGTATTATATTGATGAGCAATGACAATGCTTGGTGAATCCCTGTATATAGTTAATTAGCATTCATGGAACACAGTACAATATTATTCCATTATACCTACTGGAATTTTTGAAAATAATTATATTTTAAAATTATGTTCACTATTTAGTAGTAAACAATCCCTATCCCCAAACTTCCTAATTTTTTTCTTAGACATACAAAAAAGTAGTAAGTTGATTTAATAATTTTTTTCTGATTATTATTAGTTATATGTCTAATGGTTGCTTTAATCTTGGGGGTAGCGGCAAAATTGTGTCCGGCTTTATTTTGCCGTAACCGCTACCACTGCAGTGTGTGGGGACCTTAATAAATAATTGGCAGGTGTTAAAAGCAGCTGCTGATTTTAGAATTGAATAAATAATGTACTTATCATTTTTTTTAATCTATTGATTTTTAAATTAACTGATTATTAAAACTTATACCTAGGCTTTATAAAATATAAATATAATTAGGTACCTACCTATATATGGTCATAATATGTTTTTTTCAATTGTTTAATGTTTGCTGTTTAATTTAATACGTATTTTGTATCTTATCTGATGCTATTGAATGTCATTTATCGTTAATCATATTTCTTCTGATATTTTCCTTTAAAATGTTATGAATATAATTTGTTAATTTATGCCACAGGTAATAATGCATGCTTTTAATTCTAAATTTAGTTTGAATTAATCTTGTTTATTTTTTTTTTTAAATTATAATTCTAAACATTTTTAATGTACCCAATACTCATTTTAAACATCTGATTATTGATTCAATTTTATTATGACTTAATACTTACTTGAGCAATGCCTTAGTTAGTAATTCCACGGATATTGCTATAAAGAATAAATATGAGCAAATACTTCACTAAAATTATTATTTCTATTGTTGATCTATTTAACAAAATATCTATACATTCATAAAGTATTCAACCATTTACCGGAATTATTTTTTACTTGGTCTACCGTTAGCTAGATTTTTTTTTTGTGTTCATTGTTTTAATTTTAGACATAGTTAAATTAGCATAATTATTGTGTCAAATACTCATTGTATGCTAAACATTCAATAAATTATATTTAAAATTATGAATCATATTGTTTTTATTTTTATTTGAACAATTTATTATCCTTTAAATAAAGTAAGGTATATTACAGAACAGTTTGTAATAAATACCTATTTTATAATAAGTCGTAATAACTAATCAATTGTATTATTTATTAGATTTGTTGTAGTTACTAAGGTTTTTTTGTATTTTCTTGTTGGATATTTAATATTTATATTATTTCATAATATTTTTCTTACATCTTAGTCCTTAGGTACCTATTTTAAATCAAATATTACTTTTTTATAGTCATTAAATTAACCTTCTTTATAAGTAATTAAACATATAATATTATAGTCATTAATAAGAGAGAGGGCTTGTAGAATGTAGGACAATTTTTAGTAGTTGAAAATAAAATTTTATGTTTTTAATCTAAGACAATTAAGAAGTATGGACTTCTAAAAAACTTGCATATTATTTGTTATAAATTTATAATATCCAAATGTTTATCACTACATTTAAAAACAAAATGTAAACTATAAGAAATAATTTAAAGCTGTTTTATACTTTTAACATTGTATTATTATTAAAATATCAAATAAAGATGTTAATAAATGTAAAAAGTTACAAAAAGCAGCCCTTAGCTTATAAATAATAATTAACAATCAATATATCAACGAATAGTCTTTAATGCATAAAGGTATCTAAGTTATAATTATACTCTATTCCAAATAAGTTGGGAAAAATTGCGCAGCCTCAGAACGGTAGGACCGCTATGATTGGCCAGTAGTTGACAGTGTACAGACTGCAGTCAAGGAGACTGATCAAACGCTAACGCAACACATTCCGTCGTGATTTCTTTCCAAAACTTATTTGGAATAGAGTATAGTAATAGTGCCTATAGTGAAACTAAAAATTTTACATTTGAAAATAAATAATTGATACCTTATAAGCTATGATTCATATGACAATATTAATAATAAACTATATTATTAACTTTGTTGTCATAGTCCACCAACTACTAGATAAACAATTTTTGCCATGTAATTTTTAATGTTGTACTCATATAAACATTTTTATTATAGAATGGAGTTGAACAATTTTCAACAAAACTTACTGATACTATATTGTATCAGAACAAAAAAAACCATCTTATAAAAATAATTAAGGTAAGAGTTTTATTACAACCTTTACAGTTAGTAGTTGGTAGTTTTATATCATTTAATTTTATGTGTGAAAATATGGCATGATAATTTATAATGTAATATAGCATACTGTATACCTATTTAGTAGGTGAATCTATAATGTATGTGTATATATAATGGAATAAATCTTAGTTAGCTTATTATGATATAGATTATAGAATAATATGTTAGTTAGTTGGGTATATAATTTTTTGTTCCAAGTCTTTAATTATAACTTAAGCATAAAAAGTTTATTTATAGGCATTAATTATTATTATTTTAAATGTACCTAGTGGTGATTATAAATATATGTGATAAACATAGTTATTCAAACTAGTTAATCAATATTGCAAGGTGGTCATTAAATTTTAATGTTCAATTCTTAGTAGGTAACCATTTAGTGATAAACTGAATGAGTATATTTTTTATTAGTATTCTTTTATCTGTGTTGTTTTTAGTTTATGTCTATAATGATAAATGATAATTAATAAATTAATTCAATGTGATGTTTTGACTGAACTAATGCATAACAACAAACAAATAAAGTTTAAGAACATCTGCAGGTAAATAATAGTTAAGTAATTATAATGGATCATTAAATCGTTTATTAATTAGGTAGCTAATTAGAGGTAGGGTATTATTTGGAACTTTTTAAATGAGACAATTAAAACAATTAATGAAAACTTTTTATAATATTATCAATATTATATACGCATGGTATAAAATACGTATCTAGTCAATAAAATATTCTGATGTTTACTATAGTGTTTTCATTAAGTATAAAAGGTATTTTTATACTTCATATTTTCAGTACTCATAAAACAAATTATTTTACGTCTTATAAATAATATCAATTCTTTTGATTGCTTAATAGTTTTTTTAAAAAATATTATTAGTATCGTTTATTTATTTGTTTGTTTATTTATCATATATCGAGTTTCAAGTTACAACTGGGATTTATTTATTCTGAGTTTTAATTAATAAAAAAATTATCCATAATAGCACGTGCCAAAAAAAAACTGGAGGCTGCCGTCGTAGTCGACGTTGGATTAAAATCCAAACAGTTATGTTATGATTTATTATTAATTATTATTATTATTATTATTATTATTATGATAAAAAGAGCACAGACAGAGTGGCGTCTTCGTTGTTATTCTTAATATATAGGTAGAGTATAGACATTAAGCCATGTACGGTTTTAATGTCTACACGTATGAGGTATACCATGCTAAAATTGGATATCCAATGTACTGGTTTAAAAAAAATGACTTTCTACAACACAAAAACGTAATACATCCCCGTTTTTTAAATTTAAAAATTGACTAATTTAATAAACTTTGGTTCGGTATAATGTATATGCGGATATAATAAAAGTATATAATATGAATACTTGTATATATTATTATGTATATAACCATACCACGTGTATCAGTTTTCCTTGTATAAGTATATACTATTGATTTTCATGTTTTTACGATAACATTTTCTTCTATACACGGTTGTTGTGCATATTATAATACATGGGTATCACACCACACACGCTATATAGTATACATTGTTTAGGTATACGCTTTCAAAGCGTCGTGCAGTCGTTGAACTCACTTGCGTTGATTTTTCTAACCGTGGCGCGTCGCACTGTATGGCCAACACGCCACCCACGCCACGTCGTGTTTTCGACCAAACGGTTGGAAATTGGAACGACCATCGCTCGCTCTCGAAAAACGTACGCTAATAATATCATAGCTGTACGCCGTCCTATGTACCTATACTTAATATTTTATTATTATAACATATAGTAGGTACTGTGCTATTATCGGATAGGTACATAAGGTGCACGAGACACTACGTCTACGACCGTTCGTCGTCATCGTTCGGATCGTTTGCATTTCGGACAGATGACAGACGCGGCGGTAACCGAATGATAAATCGTGCCGTTTGCCTCTTGCTTCGTGTGGTCGTAATATTATTTTACGGGTTAATATTATAGGTACGCGCCAGCGATGGTTGGATTACTATCGACGCGCCGCCAAGGACCCCGACCCCACATCGTAGCCATGCACACTGCCTCAGTTGATTGATTACAACCGAACGACGTGGTGTCGTCGCTCCGCGGTTTGGACCTATGTGTATTTTATACCTACGTACAATATAATTTATTATAATATATTGATATTCCACTTGTATACTTTAATTATTTACTGTAATATAATTGTGGCTGGGAACTTGATGCACCCTAAAAACGTCAACACAAAAGTAATTTATAAAATATGGCCAATACACCATTAACTGTTCACCTGTTTAGGTAAAACTACCTTCTTTTTGTTTTCAAAAAATTACGCATTTCTGTTGGTTGTTACGAGATATACGAATATACATAATATCCAATAAATTAGTCTCGGCCCTAATAATAATATTTTATTGACGGTTATTAATACTGTACAGATGTTATTTTGTCGTTGCCACTTGTGCAGCAACTGCTGCATATGTTACTCATAAATCATAATATCTGTTCTATTCATCCGTTTTGGTCATGTTGGACGCAATCTGTAGGATCTCTTTTATTTTACTTTCGGTGTGTTTTATTTAATTGAGTCAATGGAGTACTATTTCTTGCGAGAGAAGATAACATTTACGAAACGTTTATACATTTTTTTTATCAGCATTTTAACAGTTCGTAGTTTATAATATTATACATTATTACTTTTAACAATTTAACAAACCATACCGTTAATATTGTCGAGGTTTTGCTTGTTTCGTTCGAACGTCTTTGAAGAAATAATATTTTCCGAATCACATTAATATTTAAATATTACACGCATTACACATATAATATTAATAATTGGAATTAGTGTAATATTATTGTATGCGAATACGATAGAATTATATTATAAAGGGTATTTGGTGATATATATGTATAGAAGCTTATAGCTATGTGTCCGACTTATATGAATAACGTCATCATTTAACGGGTTCCGTATACAGTATACGCATATTAAGTATAATTGAGAAGCTTTAACTTAATATCACGATTGCGTTATACCAGTTTTTCCTTGCAGTGGGCCGCCGTTGCGGTCTCCTTATAGTACGGTTGTTATGCCGCGGTAGGAGTGGTAGAGTTAATGTCCAGTTGTTTTTCTCTTTCTCTTCTATAGTATCAGTGGTCATTATATTATTAGACGCCTACGTATTTAATGTGTTGCATTCATCAAGAAAGTATCATTGATACTTATCTCCTTGGCTTTTATTTTTTTTTTAAATCTGTCGGATAATTCGATAAAACTTGACAGTTGATAAGAGCTCATACCACCCTATCTTTTAATTGGGCCACTATATGAGTGGTCAGAGTCCATTTTGTAAAATACTAACAGAAAACAGTTGTGTTGTTTCACTATAATATTTTATATCGTTCCTTCTTAACCTTCATACTATATACCTTACATATGTTTTATATGTTAATATATGTTATCTAATGTATATAATAGTATATAGTTGAGAAAAAAAGCGATTTGTCTTATTTGGAAATATATTAATGGTATTAATGTTTTACACGTTTTATTACTTCTTGATAATTGTATATTATAATCTTAGTTGTATTTTAAATGAATGGCGGTATTGGACCAATAGTATTATAAAATATGTGTTCGATTTAGTTAATCGAGCAACTATACATTCAGTTTATGTTTGTTTTCCAGAAGTGTGTATGTTCTTCTCTGTGCTATATTAAATTTGCTTAGTTCTGGGTTATAAATTAAATAAAAAATTTATAATTTTCGTGTCTCATCCAAGAAAAATAAAATACTATTATACTAAAGTGATATTGACGAAGAATAAAAAAAGTAAGAAAAATGATAATACGTATAAGCTTCAAACATTAAATTTTTGAGGTACCTAGTTAGTTAATATTTGTTTAATAGTCATTTCAACCTTATTCAAACAGCTGCTGTTCTATTTTTCTTTTTATTTAAAATATCTTTTTAGTAAATTATATATCTGGCAACAAATGATATTCCAGTATAATATCATGATTCAAACTTTAATCCACAAATTATAGACATTGCATTATTTTGAAATACATATATTTAAAAATAAATGTATACATTTATGACGTGAGTTCTATAATTTGCAAACTTTTGCACTTTTGATGAATTTTGTCAAAATGTTAACTTTAATAATGTTTATAAAAAATTCGTGTTTATAAAACTGACTACTATAAAAATTATGAGGGATCTTGTATTACATTTTCAAACTTTTTGATTAAGTGAAGTGTTTTATCAATTTCTAAAAAAAAAATCCAATTTAAAATGCCTATAAATATTTAGCTAAAAAAAAGTAAAAAATGTATCATGTACAGAAAATGCTTATAGACTATTTCCGATGAATTTTTTTTGTAATAATGATATTAGGCACAGTGTTAGGCTATATATATTTAAATGTACCTACCTATTAAACATATCGCCACAAACCTCCTACAATTATTCGAAACTAATCGTTTGGATTTCGATTTAGATGCATCAACATTTTCAAAAAAATAACAATTTACAATAATAAAATGGTTTTACTCATTAAAAGAAAAAGAATTTTGTTTCTCTACGAGTCAAATCATATTAAATAGTATAAAATATATAATATAAGTATTTAAATATATGGTCTTTAACTAATATACTGTTACCTACTTAAAAATTGCAAAAATCATAATTTGAATAAACGCATCATTAAAAGATAAAAGTTGGGTGAACCAACCTGTATACTTATTTATTTTTATCTCATCAAATGCATATATACATTTTTATATTTACTTACGAAGAATGTACTAAAGTTTAAAATTATTCAAAGTTGAATTACAATAATTAAGTTTAATCACAATAGTTTAACTCAAAATGAAGAAGTAGGTAGGATATAATAATCTCAAACTAATTTATTAGAATGCGTGTGCACATTGGATGGTTATTTGTAAAAGTTCTTCTGCTTATTCACATAATATCATAATGTATTGTTGTAGGTATATTAAAAATAATAATCTTGGTGGAATTTTACATAGGATATTTTTGAACTAAAAGTTTCGAGTGTGCGTGCCAATTTTAACTTCCGAATGTAATAATTCGTTGTAATATTTTATTATTATTATTTGTGTTGTATTTTTGTATTTTGTATAATGTATACTATTCCATATTTAAATTATAGGACGATACAAGAATTGTTCAACTGTGGAATATGACACCTTGTTGATTAATATAAGTCTATTATGTATTGATATACAGCGAATGACCCGCGTTTAATGTCACATTTATTCGTTATTAAAATATGTCGTTGTATTATTAATGAAAAATCTATGTTAATCTCTGTTCGAATAAAACCGTTGGAGTGAAATGCTCGAAAGTTTGACTTTATAATTTATTCGTCGATATATCAGAGTATTCGTGATGTACAAATAAAACTATCAACATATAGCTGGTGAAATGTTTTATATAGGCAGTTAATTAAAATATAAACAAATAATATTATCTATATATATATATATATAAGAATAGTTGGAACTGGTTTCTCTACACTAACTTTTCGCATATATCTGAGATACGTTTAGTATAGACGTCGGTCATGATTGTTGGTAAGCAGTTTCTCTACACATTTAATAATAATTTATTGCTCCGGATAATACGCGTAGTTAAGTAGTCGACGATGCCGTTTACGCGATCGGACTCGTTGGATTATTTCATCGGTCGATACTTAAATGACTTAAAATTATGCATCTATGATTTTGTTATTATAGTAGATTCCCCCTCCCAAGATGTTGATGACATTTGAATATTCTTTTGCTTTTTTGGAATGTTCAACATAAATGATTTTGTTTAAGTACTGCATCAGTTTATTTCTATTGTATTATAATTCATTCCTATCGAAGTTATCGACGTTTTGGTTTGTATTTTTTGATCTCTGTGATTTCTTAGGACAAATATTTTGGAAGATTTTTCTGTGAAGGGAATCATTGTTTGGTAGATTTGGTGCGTTCGATCATATTATATATTATACAGATATCTACACATAATAATATGTATGCGATAAGCGTGAGTATTATAGACGAAGTAGCTAGTCTTCTTCTATATGAACACACGCTCACAACGAAGATGATAGTCGTGATGGAAATGTGTAGAGAGGAAAAGAGAGGCGAGGAAAGAAGTTAGACAGAGAGAGAGATTGACTAAGAAAAAGAAGAAAACAAAACAACGGTACTTTCTATAAGAAATAAAATATATCCGTGTGTTCATTATATATGTGTTCGTGTGTGCGGGTGGATGAGGAGATTGGTCTCCGGAGCCCGGTGGAAAGTGGTGGCGGCGGCGGCAGTGGCGCGGCGGTCTCCCAGTAAGCCACGGCGGCGGCAGTCGTGTACAACGCACACAAACACAACCGGTTTGCCGCCGCCGTCGAAGAATTCTTCGCGCGAATCCAATCCTATAGTGGTCGTGCGTGCCCGGGGGGGTGTCGACCGGCGGCGTCGTCGATCGTCGGGAAAAACTCATCGCTCGGGCGAAATTCATACCGCTGCAGTCCGCGGACGTACCCGCGCCGCGTACCTACACAGATTTTTTATTTGTCGCCAAACGGTCGGCTGTTGTGCGACAAGTCCAGTGTCCGTGACCGGTTTAATAGTGTCTCGCCAACGAATAATACAACCTAGTAAATTGTAAATTGACATCGAATTAGGTTTGTTTGTTTGTATTTTTTTTTTTTAATAAATTTCCAACCGTTGTTGTTATTGTTGAATAATAGTACGTACATATTGTCACTCTTATTACACACTATCGTACAATGTAACCTAGTATATACTATTGTAGTACCTACCGTGTGGTGTATTTTCTTCTGGTTCTATGTGTAAACAAACATTGTGTTAGATATAAGTTTATAACTAATAACGTTTTACTTCCAACATTTGTTACTTGGCGTATAGTTTGCTTAGGCTTTACACACTGGGTTTAATATTTTAATTCTCCTGTGAAGTCAATAATGGTGTCATGCTGATATTAATTATTATTTTAGATCCAGGACTGTAAATTTAATGATTTTTCAAATCGATGAATTTCATCATGAATTAAAAATAAGTAAGATAAAAATTTGATTCAAAACATTATCATTCTAATTATGAAATTTAAGTTTGCATCTTTTAGACGTCAACACGTAGTGTATAATATAAATTCAATTCATATACCTATGACTGTTTTATGTTCTTATTCCACGTTTGAGGAAGAAAAAAAAATTTTGCTATGTACCACCATATAATTTTTTTAATATAAAAAGCTTATCAATTACAAAATATATTATAAATATTTTTCATAAATTCTTTGAAAAACAATTTTTTTCATGAAGCTTGTTTAATATATATTTTTTACATATTGTTTACCTTTCAATCCATAAACATATTGTGCATTTTTTTAGGCATGGTTATTATATTAAACCACACAACAGTGTAGATAGGTAGGTACCATGCAAGGTTATTAAAACCATATCCTAAATTTGATCTAGTTCAGTTTCTTGTTCAGTCTTAACTCTTAAATTCTTACATCAAATTCATGTAAGTTTACTCTATAAAAAGTAATAATAAGAATGTATATTTCACGTTTCAAATTATAATTCATTACCTTTATATTATAATATATAATTATTTTTAAAGCATCTATGCGAATGTATTCATTATGTTGTTTATATTATTTATATGTTCCACAGTTCAACAAATCATAGAATTAGCCCTATTGGCTATTCTACGCATAAAAATATAAGTCCTGGGACACATTAAATTGTTGTCCTACTCGGAAGCAATAATATAGTTTTATTTGATCGGTCTTAATACGTATGCATTGGAATTATTTGGCGTTCGTCCTAAAATAAAATATACATACTAAACATTCGTACAAAAATAATATTGCTGATGCTTTTTGAAAAAAATATACTTTGTAGTCTTGTGTACGTCGTGTACTATAATATAATACGTACCTTACCATAATACTTGTACGCTGTTCCTTTGTCCGTTTATATATACGGTGTACAGACAATGAGCATTGTTAAACCTTACGATATATTTGTTAAACGAAGTTATAAATATACCGAACTACCATTATTTCTACAGCAATAACTTGTTCGCGTATGGTTTATACATAAACAGATTAAGAAATATCTAAAATTTAGGTGGTAACATTGTATCGCAATAATTTATTATTACACTCGATCGTTCAACATGGGCCGTTCAATGGTAGTATTCCAAGAATGTAAATTATAAAATATATGGATGTTTGATGTACGAGTACATTTTCCCCCATTGATGTATATTATAAAATATAAACGTATTAGTCCAATCTAACGTCTTGTTTTTAACCTATTTAATAATATGACACTATAGCTTACCCTTGTCATGTATATAATATATATATATATTTATGCCTAAACAATAGAACGGCCGTTGACTCCCAATACCTCATATTATGTTAATTTTGCGTAAATTTGAATAATTTAAACTTTTCTATTTTGAATATTTTTTTTTGTCTTAGACGATCCCCCTTATAAATAGGTATATAATCTTATGATTTGCATAACTCTGCAGAAAGGTCTTAATTATTTTTATTGATACAATGTATCTTTAGTTTTATAATATATACGTGTATTAGTCACGTTATGTAAATATTAATACGACTAATAATATGTGCATTGTGCACTCTATTGTAAATGAAACGGATTTTTAAAAACTAAGTAGGTACATAATATGAACAGGACAGATATATATCATTTCACAAGGCTATACCTAAATAATTAACTGCAATAACTTAAAACCTACAATACCATATTATTTCGTAGTAATGGAGGTGATTTTAATATTACTATATGGATACCTAATATTTATTGAATTTTGATACGTTTTGTTGTTAGTCTGTACCACCCGGATATAATAAATCTCGTACAATAATATATTAATGGGTTACATTATAATATTTTGATATTACCCATTCATCAATAGTTTTCATTTTTAAGACACTAATTAATTATTTCATATCATTAATTCTTTTTTTTGCCATTGAAAAATGTAATTGTTTGATTTCAAATGTTCCCGTTTAATCTCTATGTACGAATCACTATATTATGTTTGAACAGTATGTAGTTCTTGTATTTATAATATGCTCATTACAGTATAAATAAACAGAATCAAAATATAGTAGTACCAACAATATATTATTGTTTATCTTATTAAATGGATTTTGTACTTATTGCGTCGGTGATCGTTTTATCGTATAGAGATCGATTTAAATAAAATACATGTTGAAATGCGGAAAATATTGTGAACATATAATATAAAAATATATTATTATACAGGATTTAAATTGTGACGTTTCAAAAACATAAATTGCCAATTAGTTTAAGGAAAAAATCATTTCATAAAATGAAAGTTTTTTAACCTAACTCGAAACATATATTGAGTACTTATTAGATAATTAAATAATTAACGGTCATATTATAGAGGTATAGTGTAAATTTTTTTTCAATAAAGTATTGATTGATGATTCTGTATTTTACTATAATCGTGGTCTGTGTATGAAAAAAATACACTTTAATATTGTATTCATTAGAATATTACGCGTAGTTTATTATGTTGTTGTTTATCAGGTAAAATCCGATGGTATTAATTATAATTCGAATTGCCCGAACGATGTTATATCCAAAATATGATGTAATCCATTTGATAATATAGTATAACTATTTATATTTTCCATACCAATTGGCATTTATATCTATACGTATGTAATTTAAATCATTATCTTAATTCTTAATGGTAGTTATTAAAGTTTTAATACAAATATATATTATATACGTACGTATATACGTTGGTTTACATAATAATATTGGTGAAGTTGATTTATTAGAAATAAACACATTCATTTTTGTTTAAAGTCGACTGTTGTCGTTCATTGTATTGAATTTATAGATATTTATAAACGTAAAATGTAATTTTTTACATACTAGTTTAGATTGTGAGCAAAGTAATGGGATGTATTGGTTTTACAATGTGTTTTTTTTTTTGTCACCAAAGAGATTTTAAGACAGAAAAATACTTCAATGTCTAATATCGAGAGTGGTTTCTGGTAGGTAGCAAAATTGATCTAGTTTGCTGGTTAAAAGTAAAAATGTTCAGTATATTCCAAAATAATCAGGATAATAATTTTTGTTGTTAAATTTTCACCAAACATTTTCACTAGTATTTTGAAAATATTTTTGGGCTTTTTTTAACGTGTTTATTATTTAGTTTAAAGAACTTGAACATTTTGGTAATATACTCAAAGTTAACCTTATGTTGTACTGACTAGAATTTAAAAAAAAATTAGCATAAAGCCACATTTAAAAAAGATTAAAAATCCATAGGTAGTTATAAATTGTTTTAAAAGCGTTTAAAGTACCTTATATAGAGTTTTCGTTGTTGAAAGAGACGAACAACGTGTTTTATTCTCTTTGGTGACAGTTGCTGTGATATCAGTACCATATTATTTCTTATAAAACTAATAACTAAAGATCAAGTTTCAATCAAATACGACAGATAGCGCCTAGTAGTTTGTGAAATAATTGACTATCCCATATAAAATGCCTATTCCATATATGTCGCACCTCCTTCTCCTCTCTAGTAGGGACTTCGAACTTTTCATCATGACAATGACATGTTTAAAATATTTAGACAAATTTTAAACTATTTATACTAAGGAATTTATTTAATGAATCTATTTACACCTTATACCTTACATTTACATTTATATTTACCTTACACCTGCATTGCACAAAATAAAAATAAAAATAATTTTTATTTATTAGGGAAAGTTCATGTATATAATATATTATATATATTTATTATTATTTTTCTTACTATTGCTTAATTATAATTACAATATAATATGTATAATATACGGAGAACGTTAAACCTACATAATATATTAATATGTATGTGATATCATTATCATTGGTAAATTTAAACTCTTCTAGCAATTATATCTATTTTTGATGTTACCTTGTCCCGGTGGTTCGGTAATAGTAGCTAACTACCTAATCTAAAGGTCGATCGTTATTACTTATTAGTTATTACAGCCCTTATCTTTTTTTTTTTTTTGATTTATCTATAGGAAAGGGGGCATCATAAAATACCTATGTATTATATTAGTATTTTGATTTTAATTATGTACAATTCAATGTATTATTTCCATATTTATGTTATTCAATTTTCCACTTACAAAAATGTAACGTTTAAACAAAATATTCAATTAAAAGTAAAAAAATCAATTATTTTTATGGTAAATTTATTCCATATTATTTATTTATTATAATAAAGCATTGGAGTTAGATAAATCACAATTGTAAAAAAAACGAACATATTATAGAAATTATAGTTGTGCAGTTATATTTATATAGTTTTTAAACATGGAAATGTGTTTAAATGTTTGTACATTTTAAGCAAAATATTTTATCATTCTATTTCAGAAATTTAAATTTGAAAAATTTGTGACTTATGATTGACAAGTTACCATAATAAAAAAAGAGTATGTTTTTTAATTGAACTAACGTATAGTGACGTTGTTATGAACAACTTTTTTTTTATTAATGAATGCGATATTATCATAATTTATGATCTATAAAAAGAAATATGGCATAACTAATAACATAATATATAAAGATTTTTTTAAAATCAATATCCATTTTTTTACTAATTGTTACGTAACTAAATAATAATCAAAGTAATAATTATTAATATAATAACCAATTTTTCTTTATAATTACTTTTTCATTGTTCGGTTATATTATATATTTAGGGGTTTATTTAGCGTTAAATATTATACTGTTGTTAAATCGTATGGATATTTTTTTTTTATTTGTACGCAATACAAAGCAATTGTATTTATATGTCTTTAGGAATATTTCATTATCTTGGAGAATCACTTATAATGAGAACAACATATGTTATACAATGTACCTATATGTACCTAAAAATAGTTCGAATCCTATGTATGTATTCATTTGTAATATTATATGCTTTTGTGAGAAGAGTATTACTCACTCGTAAACAAAAATCATACTTTGAAAAATGACAATTACGAGTGAAAGTATTCAAAAAACCATACAAATTGAAGTACAAAAAAGTTATTTATATGTAGGTATGTGACGAGTTGTATTTTCTTGTATTTTGATCATCATGATCGTCACAAATGTATGATAATTATATTGTGTTCTATTTATACGCTAACAGATTCATATAATTATGTTTCATTAGGTACCTACCTATTCTAAAAAACACGTTATTTTTACACATGACTTACGATACTAATCCGTATAATTTTTTCTCAAGTCGACACTGTCAACTTTAAAAAGGGTTAAATGGATTACGTCCCTGATTGAATTTTTGTATTTATATTTGTAGCCCTTAAATAATCTATAAACCTATTTCAATTTATAACTAAATGTGCAACACTCATTATATTTAATATTATAACTACAATTAAAATAATATGTTGTGTAACTCCGGCTAAAAACCTTGTACAGTTGATGCTTTAAAAAAAATATGAATGTTCAATTTGTCTTATAGTTTGTACACTTTAAATGTTTTTGAGTTTGACTAACCAGTAACCTAGCTTAATTTATTATTTCCTAAATATATTAGTATATTTGTTTACTAATTTTAGGAACGGCAATAGCTTGTGGTTTTTATTGAACCGCTGAACAAGATAACTTAAACCTAATTAGAGCTTAAAAAGATCTTGCACTGAGAAAAACAAAAAGAAAAACAACTCCCTTGTATTTCATAGAGAAGAACATACAATAATAAAATACTAATAAAATAATAACGAAAAAATATGTAAACATAATAATATAAGATACTTATAAAAAAGGTTAGGTTAAGGTTAGGTAACTTTTTTTTATAATATAAGTATAAATACCGTAAGCGTAAGCATATGCCCGTATATGGTTCTTCTCAACCTTTTTTAGGACAACACTTTAATTTAGATCCATAGAAATAGAACACACTTTAAAGAATTAGTGTATTTTTTAAAAAATTAACAACTATAAAACCATACCTATAATATAAATTGAGAATGAGATTATCTTCACAATAGTTTTTCTTTTTTGGTGACACATCATGGCATACTACACTATTTTGAACCTTGTTGACGGTTATTTTTGTTTACTTTATTTGAATTTTGAATTGTTGACACTATTATTATTAATATTATATAAAATATCTAATTAAGAATTGTGTATTACTTTGGATTAAATATTTTTTTTCTTTTGAGCTGTTTAATAATCCAACTTGATATGACGTATGTTGGTTATTGAGAATCACATATGATAATAAATTATAGGTAGAAAAATTATTAGGACGCAATTTTTGATCTGCATTATTATTATTACCTATGTCCTATTTACATATTATGTAGAATAAATGATGTTAAGTCTATAAAGACTTGTAGCGGCTGCTAAGTTTGATTTGAAAAAAAAACCAAGGTCTTTATAATTATTTTTATTAATTTACTCATTGTCTGCAGGATGGTGTTACTAGTGCGAGGCGTGGTTCAGGACGAACCCCCGCCGGACACGAGGACGCTGTACCTCAACCACCCGGTACTCAGAGATTCCGCATCGCAACTGCTCACCATCTCTACAAAAGTCGTCGGGCCCATAGGGCTCCTTTACGTGTGCCAACGGGAGATGGCAGTGACCGTACCGCATGACAGTACGTACTTGTATTATTATAAAATAATGTGGTGTCCACGCGTGGTTTAATCGTGTTGGGGCAAGGGGGGGGGGGGGGGTAAACGTTTGTATTATATTTATTTGTTCCAATATTATTGTGATAATAGCGTTTGTATTTTAATAATGTAATTACGTCGTCTATTAAACAGTATGGCGTATTAATAATGGGTATTTATTGTAATTATATTGGTTCCGACTTTCCGAGTTTTTATAAAGACGTCGCTGTCCGGTCCTATCTTGGAATATATGGAGATGAGAGGTGAGATCCTCATAATTATACGTGATGTGCAACACAATAATTTCGATACTTAATAATTACTATAGCTTTACGTTCATACGTACTGAAATGAGCACCTGCTTCGTATAATTACTTCCCTGTTCACATTGTTAGTATTTCCGATTTCTGTCCTCATTCTTTGGCCGACGGAAAAATTCAAATTAGCGTGACATTACATAATTATTGCGTGAGCATTTCTATACCTTAGAAACAGTAAAAACTTGATTCTCTTTATTTCCTGAATCGAATTTTATGAATTTTAGTAATTTTTTTTACTTTTAATTACTGTGGAGCATATTCCTTATCTATCAGCCATCGACCGCTTTGATTCCAATGAGTGCCGACCTGTCCTTTTGGTATTATACGTATTACTTTGTATACACAATTCTACCTTAAAATATCTGACCGTATTTTGAATAATTATTAAATACTCGTACGTATGCTACCTAACCTAACCTAACACATGATATAGGGCACTGACATTCATGTTTTAGAAATATAACTGTATAATTTAATATAAGTAGGTAACTAATAAGTAATAACTAATAACCTTTATAATATTTTTATGGATTCTAAAAACCACCAAATGTACAATATTTTTGATTATTTTACTTTATCGGACATTTATTGGATTATAAGTATAACATAAGACTTTCAACCCTCCCCCGCCGTTCCACTTAAAAAGCTGAACATGCTACTGATCGCGTTTATGAAAACATTTTAGTACCTACCTATCTATTATCTATGATATTGATTAAGTTTTATGATATATGACGTAATAATAAAATTGATATTTATTTCATGTTTATAGAAAACGTTTCGATCATTGGTTCCGATGACGTTACCACTTGCATAATTCTCGTACTCCGACATACCGGTAAGTTTATTTTGTATTAATAGATAAGTACGTTAATGTTTATATCGTATCCAAGTATCCTTATGTATGTTTTGAACATTACGCGGTGTATAAAATAGGTATCTACTATAAGTCCATAACGATCTCATATATATACATATAAGTTCATATGATTTAGTGCTTTACCTGAAACTCTTTAGTTTCAACGGCCAACGATCCTTCAATATTAATTAAAACAATTTTCATTGTGAAATAATTTGGTGAATTTCAAAATGTGATATTGACATTTTTCATTATTTAAAATAATTTCAAGCGCAGTATATTACTTTAAATTATATTTTTGAGTTTATTAGTTAAAAAAAACAACAAAATATACTTGCTTGACACGCTCATAACCAAATGTTGATTATCTCTGTTGTGTAAGCACTGCTTCTAAATATTCAAATGCAAATTGGAATCCTAGTTGTTCTAAAGAATCTAATTGGGTATTTAGTATACAAATCATCAGAATTTTTTTATTTCTCTCGTTTTTGGTTTACAATTATACTTTTTGGAAATATACGCGCATGCTGCGTACTTATATTTACTTACCTATATTATATACTATTTTGAATTGTCTATTGTATTCGCCGTATATGTATATTCGTATAGGGTTAGCTTAGCGTAATAAATTAGGGTACCTATGTGGACATGGTGACACGCATGCCCAAATAATAACATACCTATGTGAAAGTCGAAAACCGATTATTTTCAAACGCCGAGTCATATTATTATACCTACGCTTTTATATTCCCTATCATAAAGAATTCGCTGGCGTACCCGTAACACTAACACGTAAATTATATATAATATAAATTATATCTATACTAAATATGTAATAAGTAACGTAGCGCTGAATAAAGTGTGTATAATATAGTTTGTTAAAATATGGTTATATTTTTCCTGCACACTTAAAATCCAAATTTTTTCATAATTATTTACCCTAATAATACTTTGAGTATGCCTGGGCCATAACATAATATAATAATTGATTGTTTTTTTCGGGAATATTTACACACATCATGTTTAGGTTCCGGTGCTGTAGGTTTTGCTCATCTAGACGGTTCGTGTACCGAGGAATGTGTGGTGAACATGGTGCATAGAATCCAAGAGCTGTCCATGGGCTTCCCGGACGGCCGGCTGGAAATGTCTCTGATTGGCGGATTCACTCACGTGTTGCGTTATGGCGAACAAGTGTTTTATAGTCTGATGGGTAAATGTCGTAAACGTTATTTTCCAACCGAAAAGTCGGTATAAATTAACGTAATACATAATAATAATATTATTATATCTCGCACTCGTGCGTACATACCTATATAACAGTTGCTGTTCACAAACATCAAACTGAAATCGAACTTGTGCTCGCGTGTGTTGGGGAACTCAACACCATTATGCGGAACAACGTCCACTGGCCGTTGCTTTACGGAGCGGGTAATGTTTTTTTTTAAATATCTATATTTTTTCTTAAATAAATTTTTAATGTTGATCATTGTTCTTGTCTCTTACATAGGAGTTATGGTCAAGAGCGGTGAAGTGTTTCCGGCCAACTTTCCGGACAAAGGGCCCGAACAACCTTTGAGGCTAGCTCGGCTGTTCACAGGCCTGCAACCGGTATATTTAAATACGTATTATAGTGTTATAATTTATGATACGCATTATAATTTAAAATTATTTTTTCTGTAAAATTAATGTTTTTGAAAATATACATATAAGCATATTATAATATATATTTTGTTTACATAATTTGAAGTCATTAATATAAACATACAATTTTCGTTTTAATTTAAAATTTTTTTAATGACATAACCTATGTTTTCTTCACATATCAATAGGTGTTGGACGTGTATGACTGCAGCTTGGGTCTCTTGAGAATCGGACCGTTCAACTACGAGCCTATGCGCAGTGTCGACTTGTGGCTCCAGCAGTCTGACGAATTCATTCTGCAAGCTTTGTCGACTACGCCGGACGTAGAACCACCGCACACAGTCATGGCCGTAAGAATCAAATTACACGCTAATATATATAATAATTTTATAATTTTATACTGTATCCTCCGTACTCGGAAGTTCAAAGCTCGATAATATGACGCTGAAAACATTAAAATATTAATATATTTTGGGAAAACAAAAACGTTTTATTTTTTTCTTTTTGCTGAATATTCAAACAAAAATATTTCTAAAAAAAAAGACTTAATTGTAAATACATTATATTCGTTCGCTACGTTCAGAATATAATATGGTTAATTGGGCCCCCCATGAGTTTGCTCAATGTTGCCCATTATACTCTATATAATATTATCTTATATTTTTATGTAATATTCTGTATTAAAGAAAAAAAAAAAAATGTTTTTTAATTTTAGACATTCACATCTTGAATTATCAATAAGATATATGTCGATTCCCGGTGTATGCTTATTACACTTTATCACTATAATACAAGTTACAACTGTATTATAGGTATTACACGTGACTTGTACAGCTGAAAATAATTAATTGAAATAACATTTTCAAATTTTTATTATTTTTTTACTTCAGATCCGAGCGTCTCTGAAATACGTCCAAGATCATCCATTTCCAGCGGTTACTGTGTTCAGGGATAATCGACCGTTATACTATAGACGAGATGAACACTCTGGCACGTGGACTCCATTTCGCTATTAAAATAATACGAATCTCTATCTCGACAATCCAACGATAAAACGGAAGTGCCAAATCAATGTTTGTAAGGCGTCGACGATTTGGTAACATTCAAACGTAATATATCATTGACAACAAATTACCAGTGTTAGTTTTTTTAATATTAACTATTATTATTTATAGAACATTCCATTTCGTTTTGCCCTAATCTTGTGTTTTATAAGCTGTTCATTTTATTTTTTTATTTGTAAGTGCCTTTATAGTTAAATTAAATTTTTTAAAAACTGTTTTTATAATTTTTAGAAGCTAATGGAGAACTTGAAAACAATTAAGTAAACTATAATATGTATTAAGTTTTAACTGTGGTAATATTATATTTTATGTTGTACGATGAAATAATCAAAAAAAAAAAAAAAATACAATGTTTATTTATTTTTTTAACAATTGTTTCATACATGTGAATTTTAATCAAAATGAATGTTAAGAGTACAATAATTATATTTTTTTATCATAATTGATTTTGCAAGTGACGTTTTTTAGTTGTATTGTTGTAATATTGTTATTAGCAACGAAATGCAGCATATTTTTATTGTTTTGTTACATAACGTCATAAACTCAAGTGACGGATAGTACCTATATACTAGGGCTTGGCAACAAAATTTAAAATATTGAGCAGGAAACTTAAAAATATTGGAATCAGAACCATATTTCCCAATCAAAATTCTCCTTTTAATGTGGGGAAAATTTTGTTTCTTAGTAATGACTATATCCTTCTCAGTTCTTTCCCATGTCAAATAGTTTCTTGATATGTCTTACATTTGTAAGACGGGGACGACACATGCGGGTGTAGCGTCCTCTTAAGGTTTATTGCTGAAATCCTTTTTAGATTTTCTTAGTTATCGAAACCGTAACCGGTACTGATATTTACTAGTATCTATACAATTTTTCGATATCGATATTATTTATTTAGGTTATACTAATTGGTCCATTGAATTTAATTTTAAATGTTTAAACAAGCATCAGATAACACTTATCTATTGACTTTCAAGTCCTAAGCCTATTCATTTTACATCTGGCAAGTGGCAACGAACTGTTTTTTATTATTTCATCCAACGCCTTTAATAATGCACTATAGTTATGTTTAATAGCATTTACTGACACTTAGTGACATGCCCACCTTGTTGTTAAGCATGTCTTTAACTTTTTATGATTAGACCCATGTTCTTTACCTATATTTTTAAAATTAGCGTGTCGTGTAGGGCTGCTTCAGTAATTTCAAAAGTTCAAACTTTTATAACTGAAGCTTATAACTTATAAGAGGTCCCATGGACTGTATAAATGACTGTTATAATAAGTAATGACTAAGGTTGGGATTTTGATACACTATTTGTATTAGCTCTGCTGCTAGGCGATGCTCGTTTTGTATAACATAATGTTTCATGTATTTATGAATCAGAAAAAGAAGTTTTTATTTTGCATTTTATGATGATTATAAACTTTAAGGGCATTTTTTTCATTTTTCAGAACATTTTAGGATTTTTTGG
This sequence comes from Metopolophium dirhodum, assembly GCF_019925205.1. NCBI lineage: Eukaryota > Metazoa > Arthropoda > Insecta > Hemiptera > Aphididae > Metopolophium > Metopolophium dirhodum. Next base: position 17,934,366 of record NC_083565.1, on the reverse strand, counting down.
GCCTATAAATGTTAGTATACCTATACCTATATTTATTTTATTTTAATATTTTTACATGATTTTTATATAAACTTAACAAACTATAACTTTATGCCGATAAACAAATATATAAACTAACCTATAAAAAAAAAAAAGATTGTGGAAATAATTCATTTTCAGATTTACCGATCAGTTTCATCTATAGAATTTCTTACAATCTTTTATAATGTATATGTATTGTCATTTAAACCAAATTTATATCAAAATTATTAAAAATTAGTATAATTCGGTGCATGTTTTTTGTTCATTATTCAGAATTTTTATATGCTTAATAGTATTTTTTGGGTTTTTTTTTTTAGGGCTCAAATATTGACCATTCATATCAACATTCTTTTATATCATAGTGCACTTATCGCTTGGGTGTTCAATAAGCATATAAGCATTAAGCAACATAAACGCCTTGAAAAATTAAGTTACATTAATTTAATAAATAACGATTCATAACTATTGTAAATTAAATTAATAAAATAAATACAATAAATATATTATTAATACAAACACATATATCATGCAGAGATTTTGGCTCCCCCCCGCGCTGAAACGAACTAGGATCTAGAAATACGCAGTGTTGGGTAAATTACTTTTAAAAAGTCATAAAATAACATTACTCCTTACATTAAATTTTTTATTTAAATTACATTTGCGTTATCCAACATTATTTTTATTACCTACGTTACGTTACTTTTTCATTCAAAAAGTAGGAAGTTACAAATAACATAACCTTTAAAAAATGAATTACAAGCGGGTGCATAACGACTAATAGTTATTAGTAACTAGTAACAACTTAATAAGTAATGTTAAATTGTTATACATCATACCATATTATATAGCAGAATAGATTTATAGGTATAACATTGATGATGTACATTGTACATATTATGGTTGATAATTAAATGTTATAGGTGAGACCTACATGAACAAAATGTATAAGTAGGTACCTATTATAAGTGATAACAGGCTTATCCGGTGATGGTGAGGTATGATCATATCATATTGAGGTAGGTTTATCAGGAGTAAATGTCAAATAATAATATTATTTATTATTTTAGACTTTGGTTTATTTATGAGTCATAACTCATAATTATCTTAATTGATTTGAATTAAGTTTAATTTTGAGTCTAAATTCTTTTATTTTCTGCTAATAACATTAATTCCTGAGATCTATAATAATATTGTTCATTATTATTTAAAATTCTACCCAACACAGGAAATACCGAATACGCAACCGGATTCGAGTACTGAGTCTAATTCACTGATAATTCGTATAGTAGATAATAATGCACGGTAAATAAAGCAATTATAAACAGCAAAAATACAAAATATTACCGGCGCTGCAAAGAATATCAAGAGGACGAAGAAGTACGCACTTTAAAGGAAAAAAATAACACAGACTTTGATACTAATTATAAAAAAAACCGTCCACGCATTCACATTTAATAAATAAAATGGACATAAGCACGATTTTATTGTAATACTAGGAATATTATTTTCCTTTTAAAAATCTCAAAATTTGCTACTTTTCACAAGAATTTACGATTTTTAACTATTAATAAAATGCTATTATAATAATATTTGGCTAAACAAAAAGGTAATTCAATTTTTGAAAATTCACCCTTTGGGGGAGAAGATTGAAAATTCAGTGCCTTGGCAGTCACTTTAAAGGAAGTATTACATTTAAATTCAATATTTAAATGTATATATTAATGTAATTATATTTGTACCCATACGGAAAACGATTCTGAGAAAGACCCAAACGGTCAACCTATATTATAATATTTTTAAACAAAAATCAATCGTTATTTTCCGTGTTTAAATATCTAATTTTGTCCAAATTTGGACTCACGGCATCTATTAAAAACTGAGTTAAATTAATTTTTAGATTTTTTGTAACAAAAAAAAACACATCATTAAAAATGAATACATTTTACATTCATCACTCTAAACCTAAAATTACCGACAGTAAAACTAAAAATATAACCGTTTTTTGGGGGGGACGGAGTGGCCAAGCGGACGCAGCCGACCCGAGATCGATACCTTGGCCGCGGGCGGCATTTTTCTTCGGGCAAGTCACGGTGTCCGGAGAACAAGTGCCGCCATCCCCCCACCCGGGGTACGGCAGAAACCTACGGGTGCCCCATTAGAAATTCTGCCAAAAACACAACACACACGTGTACCAACCTACCCAATCTAAAAAAAAACCGTTTTTCATGATCACGATTTAATGATCTGCCATTTAGTGAAACAAAATAAAAACGTTCCAATATAGCTGTTGGAAATAAAATACCTATATGTTTTATATAAAAAAATATTTAATACATATACAGGGTGAATCGCCAAGTCTACTCAGTTCTCACTTCTCACCCTTTTTTTTCATTTCATTATGAATCTATTTAATTCTACAATAGCGTTTTGCCATTTATTAATCTATATTATTATATAAAGAGGAGTTGTTAGTTACCGTTGTTGAGGGTAATCTCTGGAACTACTGAACCGATTTTGAAAATTCTTTCACCAATAGAAAGCCACATTCTTTGTGAGTGTCATAGGCTAATTTAAAAAGGGGATTGACCAACTCCGGTATGTGCTCAAACAGGAATTTTGAGATTTACGATAGACATTTTTGTTTATTAATGGTTGCTATGAGATGAGAATAATATTTATTTATTATTATTTTTTTTAATTTGAATATTATAATGGAGCGTTTCAATCAGTCGAGTTACGATCAGACGAGTACATCCACTTGCGTGACGCCATCGCTACTGAAGGAGACACAGCCAACATTGGTCGTTTGAACATTCTCTCAGCTACTCATGTTGGAAGCCTACGCATGATGCATTCAATCGTGAATTGCAACAGGAGCAAGACTATGATCGAGATGAGGTGGCTGAAACAGTCAAACAAATGTGCCGAAAAAAAACTTATTTACTCGATGATGGTCGCACATTAATTGATCTTGGTGGTATTAAGAGTAATTCTCAATATTTTCTTAAATCCGGTCACATTTTTTACTCAAACCATCATCGAGTAAATAATTTTCACCATAACTATTTAGTGGTATAATTATTGGTATAGTTTCCCACTGATTTGTGATTATGATAAACAAAAGAGGAAGATGGTGTTGGATCTTTTGCTCATAATTACAACATACTGCAACAAGTAAAATTTGGTGCTTCTAACTCAGTAGGTACCAAAGACTGTATAAACAGCATAAGCTTCATCTAAATATTTTCTACCTACCAAATATATATCATAATATATTTTGAAAAAATAAGAAAATCAAATATAAAAATATTATATAGTTACAATTGTTATTTAACTTCAAAAGTGGTTCTTTATCAACAGTACACTAAAAAAATTCATGGGAAACAATTGGTAACCGAAAGTATTCTATTAAGTCGGGTAAATATTCATTCCGATTTTCTCTATCATACTTGATCCATTTCATTAGAGATTTATACACCTATTTATAATTAGAAAATTATTTAGTTTCGGTTAAGCCGTTTCGGAGGAGTTCAATAACAAACACTGTGGCACGACATTATATATTACTATATTAGATATACATAATATCTACTTGATATGCTATCGCACAATGTCCGCGATCCGACGTAGTCGGATTGTCTACCAGGGTGGCTGAATTGCACTTACTGCTGCAAGTTACATCCAAAAGGATTTGAACAATCACATTTTTTTAAGGGCAATGAAGTGCACAGAGTCAGCTAGTATTACATAAAATTGAAACCAATTGAATTATTCAACACGGAAATTTATTTTTGTCAATCATTACAATAAATTTACAGCACTTGATTACTAATCAGGCTAATTCATTTTTATATAAACATATAAATCATCCTATATACAATAATATTTTTAACATTTTAAGAGTTGTAGGTGGTACCTATATATGGTACATAAACTGTATACAAAGCAACGGCCACAACAGCAATTTATCGGCACTACGCACATCCGCAGCACAGTCACGCCTAAAATTTTTTTTAACGTGGGACCAAATCGAACGGCGTCCAGGCTTGACCGTTTTTCCTGTTATTACCACCGTGTCTTGCTGGCCCGCATTAACGAGAGTCTCAAACTCTGTACTGCAGCTGTGTCATCATACGGCGCTTTGATTTCCTTTTCAGTGGTCATCACATCGATGTTTGGCATTGAAAAAACCCGTGTCATAAGCCGACCTTCAGCTCTCATACGTTTCTTGGTCTCAACTAAATCCTTGTCATCTAGTGAAGCTGTGGTGCAGGAACGCCGTCTGGGTTCAACCACCTTCGTGGCCACCACAGGGTCCATCTATGTAGCATCTTGCATGAGTACACATCATACGACTGGCGGCGTATTATAATATAATTAATATTATCACGAGGATTTATTGTTAGATGCAAAACCGAGCGCCCGTCATATTTTACTCAGAATTTATACCTTAGAATTTAGATTATGCACTAAGCAAGAAACCATTTTCGCTATAATTCGAAGCACATATTTGCGACAAGTCTCTGTATTATACCAATGATCTGTAAATAGGCAAAAATAATTTTTTGTAAAAACATGTATTATTTATCTATTTGAATTTCTGTAAAATATAAATATAAATCAATCTGCAAGTGTGGTTAAAAATGTTTGGTACTTTTGCCTTTTTTTCAGCAGTAGTTCAAGTCCAAATAGAAAAGGTAAGTTAAGTAAATTTGACAATCCAGTATGAGATTATTTGTCGATTTTTGCTTACTGCAGGAAACACCACAGTATAGAGGTATTGGCCAAGAACTAAAAGTCTTAAGAAAATATTTACGAAATAGTAAAGTCGTTAACGCGATAATACTTATTGCAGGTTACCTAGTTATTAAATATTTTAAATAAAAATATATGTTTTTTATATTATTAATACAATTATGGGTATCGATTTTACCGTTCTCTTACGACGATAATGACTGGGGTTCGTTGTGCATTGATTACGTGTTGAAATCGATAGCTGACTCGATTTCCACCGCGGACCCGGTCGGAGGATCATCATTGATTTCAGGCTGGGTCACAATACGCACATACCCAATACGTGGGTAATAGAAAATATTATATGGAATAATTGGATGCTGTTTAATGCACGCTGACCAGAACAAGTGCGTTGCATTCTATTATAGTCCACGGCTCAAGGCGTACCGCAATAGGACGCCAGTGCTCAGTGTGATCGTGTATCGCGTGTGTACGTTTCGATTATTACTATAATTGTCAGCATCACGTCCCTATTCGCCAACATTTCCCACCCCGTTCAAACAATTTGCGATTAAATTCCTGCAGCCCTCGTTTTGTGATTTTCAAACTACGCACTCCACCAGTGACGGGGTTCTCGATAATGACGACTACAAATGGAACGCATATTATAATATGATAGGTATTATCATTGATTATACATACTGGTATTAGTACTGAGTGTATGATTCAGGTTTAAATGTGCTGTAATTCTGTGGGCCGAGTGCCAGATATTCAGGATGGTTAGAGGCCTCTGTCCTATTTTTTCTAATTTCATCCTATTTTTGATTAAAATATAGCGATATAAGCGCTGTTGGAGACATATTGATCGATTTGACGTAGTTTATATTTTATTATGATGTATTAGGAGGTACTTTAATGCCTTATTAGATAACATTGTCTATCCTAATAACATTGTAACCGAAAATAATAATGATACGTACACTAACCTAATAGTCATAATGAAATACAATCTCTTTTATTTTTTATTTATTTAATTTTAAATAACTCAGCAGCAGTGGCCGTTGGGAGGGACTAACATTTTATATTTATTTATAAATACGAATCACACAAAAACTGAAACACGGTTTACAAAAATTACAATACATAAAAAGTTCAAGGTACTAAATTAAAGTATGTTAAGAAAATCGATGGAAATGATTAATTTGATTGAGTCCTGATTGAGCAATTTGGCTATTGATACCGAAAGTTAAGAATTTATTTTTTCCCGGACTTATGACTTATTTGTACACCATTCAGTGAAAATAATATAGGTTATGATATTTTATGATATTGATATGAATTCCACTGGAGATGATATTATATACATTACTAGCTCTAAGTGAAACTCGGGGCCCGTTGGATTCGCCGAGAGTGGATACCGATTTTGGTGACACAGTCGAATTATAAATGTCACACTTACATAGAAGGTGATTTTGTGATAACAATTTGTGATAAGGCCTGGTTTCGTTTCGAAGGCGGGAAGTTTGAAAGTCGAGTTTCAGTGTCTAGAAATTTTCCATGGCCCATGAAAATCGGCAACGTATGTCCGGTGCTTTTTTGTATGTGTACAAAAAATGTAAATTCGAAAACCTGCATGTTAGAGTGTCTAGCAAGTCATCACCGTCTTAGACGAAACCAAAATAAGCAATCCGCCTGCGGCGGATAGAGTGGTATGTGCTGTCGCATGTCCGATGCTTTTTCTTATGTGAAAAGTGTAAAGTCGACAACCGTGTTGGAGTATCTAGCAAGTCAGTCATCTGAAGTCAAAATCGATTAACTTTTAAGTTAGCCACCTAGGTAGGCAATCCGACTTCGTCGGATAGCGGACAATGTGTTGCAGCAAATCAGGTAGGCAATACTTCTTCGGTGGATTGCAGACCCGACGTCGAGCGGCTATAAGTGAAAAGAAAAAAATAGTATTTTCCAAAAACCCAATCACACAACATTCGAAATAATTTAAAATAAAATAAATTATAAAATAGGTACCCTTGGAAATTGTAATAGTGGAAACCTCTAATTGGAGGTACCTAAGTACTGTATAAAGTTACTATTTACGTTGCTGTATGAAGTGGAATCTATAAACTAATCCGTGACAAATATTGTTTTATATGTTTTAGAGAAATTCATTATATATTTATTATAATATGTATATATGATTTTGTAATTTAATAAAATATAATATAATTTGAATACAACCAATATAGGTAACACTCCGTGCAAAAAACAATCACACAGACTTCTCATAGGCCATAGTTATCAGTTATTACCTTGTAACACGAGAAGTTAAAAACCAGTGTCTTATTCTGTCTCATAAGACGTATTAGCGTCACAAACTATAGTAGATAGGTACCTATATAGGTTGGTATCTATCTAAGTGTAATAATTATACGGTTTACACACTAATGGATGCATATTTTTGATTTAAATACTTACCATAATATTATTGGGGGTTCTTTATATGTAAATAAATTATGAATAAGTATCAAAATATTATACCAGTATACAACGGTTAGCCCATCTGGTATAAGCAAAATATCTATATATTACGGTAGAACGGCCATGACGACTAGGTATCTTATGCGTCATAAAAGGCGATTATTTTAACGACGCTCATCGTCTCAAATAAAACCTATTAACTAGCTCCATTTCAAATGTTTGTATTTGTGTCCATTTAATGTTTGTCATACATAACACCATATAAGATATAAGTGTATAATATAAAACACATTTTTAAATGATTACCATTGAAACAACAAATGTGTTCTTGTTGTTCAAGCGCGAAACATCGATCTAACATCAAATCCAGTACTTAAATAAAAACTAGCATACCTATGTGCTTTTGTTTTTTTTATTCAAAAAGTTTTTGTTTTCAGCTTCATTGCCAAGTCCTTAAAAAGTAAAAGTACCAGAGTCGACAAAAAATATCGCCCGTGTTGTAAAAGGTAATTAGATACTGAGATGCGTTACTTCAGTAGCATGTACATTAATTCTATCAATTATCATATTTTATATCTGCAGCGTACGGATTTTTTTTCACAACAAAGCATGAACATTAGAAACAGAGATCTTCGGGTAATAAACAGTAGCTATATTATGTTAAAGACTTTCGTGATATTATCAGACCAAAATTAAAATCCGTGTGGATACCCAACCAACATATCAGGGCTACCATTCTACCAGTAATTATTTAAATGTAGGCCGTAGGTAATAAGTATAATATTGTAGCATATTATAAAAAATATGCAGTTAATTATTGCATGTGATTGACGTCGTATCTTTAGAGTACCTAGTTAATTATATTTTGAGTCCGATATTTTACGTTTAATATTGAAATTTAATTATTAATGTATTTTTTTAAATACATTTTTATAAATAATAGATTTGTATTATTTTTAATAATAATATTTTATGTGACATGGTTTTTCATAAGCTAATATTTGATAAAGTTTATTTTGTATGGATTATTTGTACGAAATTTTTTTGGGGGATCGTTCTTATTTTGATTTATGACAATAGTGAGGTTATGTAGATCGCAAAAATTATGGTAGATTGCGTATTCGTATACGAATATTATAATATTAAAGACTTGAATACTACTGAACTAAATTTGGCACCACATTTTTCACACATAGTCCTTGAAACTTGGGGAGTGTTCTTTGCTATTAGTTTCTCAAACCCGATAGGTCGCTCACACAGACGTGTTTCACACGTGAATTTCGTTTTGGCTCACGAGTCAATATGAACAAAAAATTATTGTTTCACAGTTTCCATGTTATCTGTGCCTTCAATGTTTTACCGACCAAAAGGCCGAGAACCATAATCCGAGTCCTCGAATCTGACCATTTAACATTTAACGATGAATAAACATAAGTTATAACCAATGGAATCTGAATAGGTATTTTATTAGAAATATAAACGAATATTTTATTCACATAAAAGCTACCTATATGCGTAAAGTTCGTGATGTGAGACAACATATTGAAGACATAGTTCAACAGAAAATAGAAATTATATCCTGTAGACTGTTGTATGGATTGGGACACTATTCGCAAATGTTTATGTTCAGGCTACAAGTGATTCGAAATTGTGTGTTTTTTTTTATATAAATTGTGCATTATATTTATTTGATGCAATTTGTTGATTTTCTATAGCTTACTTCCACCATGCAGCAAGATTAAAAGGTTTTGAGAATACTGAATACGTAAATTGCCGTACACACTTGCTTTGTCATTTGCATCTCACATCAGCTCTTTTTGGCAGGGGCCTTAATTATTACTAACTTAGTATAATGTATTGTATAATATCATGAATTTATAATGACTTCAAAGGTCATACGCTTTCTTTGCAAATAAATATGGAAAACCTTGTGATAAATTTCAACATCGACTCAATAATATGGTTACAATATTTATCCTATGGTGATTTTTTTAAATCAAATTATGCATAATATATTCAAATTCTGATTTTTGAAATTTTTAAGTTTATAGTTAAAAACGATATTTTCTAATACTTAGATCTTTCACAACATTTAATGAGTATCCTGTGGCGATATCAATTGTTTTTTAAATAAGAAATTAAAAATCCACATGCAAATCACAAATTAAATGATTTTTCTGAAAATGTTGACGTATTGTTATTTTAAATTCAAACGTTTCTGAGTTACCTATTCTACTTTAAATACTTAAGTAAATAGTCCATTCAATATTAAATACTTTATTGTAAATTAAGATAAGCCCGGTAGTTATAATTAAGAACCTATGCAATAGAAAATATTTGTTGTTAATTACTTAGTCAATTTTACTCAGTTAGTCACTTTTAAAAAATGCTTATGAATTAATACTGTACTCAATGATTTCCATAGCCGAAGTAAATAATATTAATAGACCATTATCCTTAGTATTTAAAGTAGAATAATTTAGAAACTTTTTGTTAAAATTCGATTACAATACGTTAACATTTTCAGGAAAATAATCTGATTCACAATTTGCATAACAACAATTTGGTTCTAATTTGAAAAAAACGCTGTAGGTATCTCCATATGATACTCCTTAAGTGTTATGAAAAATTCAAGTGTTCAAAAATATTGTCTTTAACTACAATTCAAAATTCCAGTAATTAGAATTTTCCAATTTTTAAATTTAATTTACGCATTTGGTCCGATGAAGTTTAATTTTAATAATAAAGCTATGTTAAAATTAACTTTGTAAACCACGGTTAAAAAGTCATTGTATAATATTATTAAACCGAAAACAGTTCCACATGTTTGTGTTGCTATTTGCTAATAAGTACCTATATTGATGACAAATGGTTTGAAGTACATAATATTATAAGCAATAAAGGTACGTAATGACAAATGCTAATAATAACAGAATAGGCATATAATAACGGTCTAACTACAGAATAGATGAAATTTCATCTATTCTGTGGTCTAATTAAATATCAAATAACTAAAAGTTCAAGTAAATTAAAATAAGTATAATAACAAAACTAATTAATGTGATATGTGTACATTTACGACATTCAGTTTTACAGTTCAGGTAGGTATCATGTTTTCAGTTAATAAAAAAAATTTCGTGCAGTCGGAATAAAATTCTGAATTAAGTAGATGATTGGTAGAAAATGGCAAACATCCGATCTTAATAATATAATATTATAATTATTAGTCACTTATATTAGCTATTTACCTATACATATAAATTAATGGGAACCACGATTCGAACAATTTATTTTAACCTGGGAACCAATTCCATATTTCATCTTTCTAAAAGTCAATCTGTACAAATTAATTAGTAATTACTTATGAGTTATGGTATTGAGAATTTATATCGTAACCATTAAAACA